>NC_086333.1:69391564-69691958 GCF_032445375.1 Bacillus rossius redtenbacheri | reverse complement strand
ATACACTAACATAAAAATGCATACAATTTAGATCAAATACCCTACCCATTTATAGTTATAATTTGTACAAATTTGCCTTGGCCAAACTTACATTAAAACGCAGTTAAAACTTTGTTCACGTTTGAGTGAAAATTAATGGGCATTCTACTTAAGAACTACGTCCAGTAAACTTCCACCACATGCCTTAATATATCTGTCGTAAGACCAGTACCTATAGGAATACGTAGAGCTAGCCAATAATATAAAATTGCTGAAATGTTTATAATTTCTTTTTTGCATTGAATCTTATTTAGATTTACATGAAATAACTAATCCAATTATAGCAGCCATCGATTTTAAACATCCAACATCCGGAATATCAAAACGCTCTTTCATTTCTACCTTAGATAGCCTACAGTGACGATTTTCAACAGTTGGTAATAAACGAGTTTAGATAAACTTGAATGTACTTAGTATTGGCTCCCAAAACATTTCACTTTATAATACAATTAACGCTATGTAAATCACCGTCTAAATGCAGTGCGTAACTCACAGTCAGAAATTGGCTCATGTTATGTTACTCCAACTAAATAAAATATTATATATTATTTTCTCCAAACACTTAAATGCACACCCGAAAAGTATAGATCAAGGCCAGGGCGCAGGACAAATAACAACATTAAAAATGATTTTAATCAAGTGAACATTTACTTAGCAGATAAAAACAGCTGGAGTTTATGCATGATATTTAAAACGGGAGGTTTGGGGCGGACAGTTCGTCAAGCCTTTCGGACCACTAGATGTATCACAGCGATGGTGAGTCAGAGAGGTTTTGCAGCACTCCCTACAGAGGTATTTTTTCACTGAGCAACCAGTCCCAACCATTCAATTACAACACATTAATGGTCATACACTTTTGAAACATCATGGAAAAAACTCAAGCATGGACAACAAAGATGAATACATCAACACCCGGAGAACAAGCCGACATCAGCTGATGTTAGAAAGCACAGAGAATCCCGTGCCCAGATAAAAAATTTTTCTCTACTACTACAGAACATTCCTTTGGAAACTATTTGCCAAAAAATTATTAGATTGTAATACTGCAACATAAGTTATGGTTATTTTTGCATAAATTAAATACGTTTTTCTAGAAAAAAACCAGTAGGTATTTCTTACTAAAGTTGTCGCCTAATTTAAGATTTATATTGATGTTACTTTTAAGAAACATTATTTTAAACCATGGAAAAGATAAAAGGATATTCTAAAATTTAACTTTATTTTGTTGAAAATTTATTCAGAGAACGGTTTACAAATAACTTTAACTATTTACGGTACTGGGACAACACAAACCATAAATACCCGAGTAAGAATCCAAACCCAGTGTTACAGCGAAAACAATTTTGTAGTATTACAGTTAATTTTCATGTAAATATATATTTTTAGAAATATTTGTAATTTACTTGAATATTTCGTATTCGTTAAAAAAAATAATTACAACTGTAAGAAAAAAGTTGCGACGTTTCGGGAAACTGACATCGGCTCCCTCCTTCATTGGAACAATATCTCAAAGATTGTAGTCCGAACTAAAGTGGCGGTCCCAATGGGTTTAATTGGAACAATCTCTCAAAGATTGTAGTCCGTTCTAGTGTTGCGGTCCCAATCGGTTTCATTGGAACAATCTCTCAAAATTTGCAGTCCAAACTTGTATTGCGGTATCATTGGGTTTCATTGGAACAATCTCTCAAAAATAGCAGTCCAAACTTGTGTTGCGGTCGCAATGGGTTTCACTGGAACAATCTCACAATGATTGCAATCCGAGCTAGTGTTGCGGTCTCAATGGGTTTCATTGGAACAATCTCTCAAAGATTGCAGTCCGAACTTGTGTTGCGATCTCAATGGGTTTCATTGGAACAATCTCTCAATGATTGCAATCCGAGCTAGTGTTGCGGTCTCAATGGGTTTCAAACGAACAATCTTATCAATGATTGCAGTCCAAACTTGTATTGCGGTCTCAATGGGTTTCACTGGAACAATCTCTCAAAGACTTCAGTCCTATCTAGTGTGGCAGTTCCAATGGGTTTCCTGCGATATAGCGGTCCTCTCGTCGCAAGGGCGAAACCAGGAGGACGCGCGTCTCGACTCTCGATCCTCCAGGAGTCGTAAAAAAAAGAACCTTTCCCGCGTATGTTACTTTTTATTCCGGCGCGTCGCCGTGATCGCGCGCGGCGTGTCCGGGGAGATGGGCTCGTCGGGCCGTGGGGGGTGGTGAAGGGGGCGGGAGATGTCTCCAACAGCAGCTCAAGAAGCCTGCAAGCCAGAGAAGAGGGCGGAACCGCGTTTCCAACGGTTTTTACCGCGTCGCCGAGTCGGGATCCGGCGAGTCGAATCCACTCCCACGCGCCATCTTCCTTGAGAATCTGCTCAGAGGAGGAGGCAAGGTTTCTTAGGTCAGTAAAAAACCTAAATAATTTTGCTTCCATGATTTCGTGTATATTTTTATTATTTCAAATAAGTTCATGACATAACTGTAGTTAATTTTTTATCAAACCTTTTATAAATTTATCTAGCAAGATCGGCCAGAAATTTATATTTACTGAGTAAGAACATTTAAGCATCAATAGAAATAAGGCACGTTTTGATAGATCGCATACATTTTTGATTAAAGGTTAAATTTTATCTAATTTAACTTTATTAGTTGACTAAAATATTTACATTGTTAAGGATTAATACTATGGTCAAAAAAACTTCAAATTATTCTCATTTTTTAAAAACAAATATTGGAAAAAAAAAAAAACAATTTTAAAAGACAGACATGTTTTAACCAGGTATTTTATGCAGACCTTTTCAAGACCTACAATTCAGCAGCACATTAATTTAATTTATCAGTCACTTTTGAGTCAGCGATAAGCTTTATAGGCGCCCTAAAAGCGACTTTTTATGACTTAATAAATAAATAAATAAAAACATTTCTTCTATCTTTCAGATAAACACGAATGTTTTATCCAAATAACGACCTCGAATAAATTCTCTAAATGACTGTGAACACTGCAAATAAATATATTGTGTAATTTAGAAGAAGTAAGCGAATAAACATGCAAACGCGAACTGCAACTTTGCTTTATACCGTTTAAAGATAAAGATAAGTATTTATTTAACGGTTTTTATAAACTTAAAATCCGATTTTCATGTCCTCTCTGGCATGAACAAAGAGTATGTAATAGCGATAAACATAGTTTTCAGTTAATCCTTTGTTTGTAGTCTTTGAAATTGTATACTTCGTTTTTTTATTATAATAAAATAATGGTTTTCTTTCAATTCTACAAAACTGTGTTAATCATGGTTTCGAAAATTTTATATTTTAAAATCCACTGCAAAAAGTTAATTCCACCCCCGGCTTCTTAAAAAAATGCCTCATAATTAACATGAAAACAAAATAAATTGTAAATAATTTGATTTTAAATTGTAAAGGTTTTTCACTGTATGGAAGTTTAACAAGTGCAAACACGATGGATGGGGGATTTACTTCGCTCTTAGTTTATCAGTCCAGCTTCCACAAATCCTGGCTGCTATGTGCTTATCGAGAGACCGCCGGGCTCTGCTGTGCGGAAGGTCGTGGAGTAGACTAAAGCACTTAGACCCTGACATGCAGAAATTAATTATCCGCAGGAGAGGCCTGGCTGCTGTGTTTATTCGCTCCGGCGCGGCGCCGACCGCTGGTGCGTTCATTTGCGTGATGAGGACCAGGGGGGTGCCTGACAGGGGTGGGTGACTCCAGAGAGACAGAGAGACTGCAGTAGTTGTCCAGGAACAACACAAGTAAGCCTCGGTCATTGGTCCATATATTTGGTTGAGAGGGTAACACCCGAAAAAAAAATTTTGCTTCTAAATATTTCGTGTTTTTGGAATTGATTTTAAAATTAAAATTAATAAATTAAACATATTTTATTGTTTGTAAAATGTTTTTCCCCCCTAATAAACAAGTCCTTATCTAATGTTTATTCTGAAATTAATGAAAACTTTTCATGTCAGTCCTAGCACGCACTGAAAGAATGGACACGTTAGGTGACAGTTGCGTACTAACTTTTCGTATGTGTCCTTCGTTTTCAAACACGTGTCCGCATTATTTTTAGTATATAGTTTATAAATATTTTAAAATTACACGGGCCAACAATAGTTTTGGTGCCGGGGTATTTAGAGCTGATTTCAAATTATTTTTTTTGCCCTGAATTAAAATATGGCATTAGTTTTTGCCTAGGAGGTCAAACTTTTAAGATATAATGTTTTAGTGAAATGTACGTTTTAAGTTATTTTATGTTAAATAAATTAATCAAATATAAAAATTAAACACGAATTTCTAATTATTAAATTATACAAATATTATAATATTATACAAATAGCATTATATTATACAAATATCATTATATTATATGTACAAATATCATTATATTATAAATTTATTATTAGTACATACGAATATTACTATATGTACAAAGATAGTACCAACTACCTAGTCACTCAACACTTCGGAAGCTTCTTTTTCGTGTACTTCTTGAATATATCTTGGAAAAGTCCCTTTTCAAAGCTCCAACAATAATCTGCCATCATGTGCGTATCCCATATTCCTTGATAGCGGTACACAATAATTTTAATATCTGGACGTAATATTTAACCTTGCTTCCTAAATTAACAGGAAAACGGTCAAAGTAGCTGTGTAAATAGTGAACCTTAATATTCATGTTGCACCCAAGGGATTTGAAATTTATAATGTTCTCTTTTACCAGTTCAACATGGTTTTTTGCTTTTCGTTGGCCCAGAAAATTTCCGACAACTACAACAGATGAAGTCTAGGATTTTCACTCAGTCTCATTCATAGAATTTACGTAGGCTTGGTCTTTAAAGAATTTTCTTATTTGTGGACCATTAAATATTCCTGTTTTTGTTTCTTACTCAAGTGAGGAATTTCACCCCTATAAATGCAAAGCATGATCCGTCCTTATCAAAACCTTTATAAACTGTTTCATAAGGTCCAGCTTTATATGCAGTGGAGGGAAGATGATTTTCTCTCATTCAAATAAGGGTTGGCTAATAACGTTTTTTTTCTACAATGACCATGACTTCTCTCTTGTCCATTCCAGTGGTTTTTTTTTGGTCTCTGCTATCCCAGAGGCATAATAAACAAGGATATTTGGTGTGACCACTTTGCTGTCCGAGGAGAAAGTTTACCAATTTTAAGTCCACACAAATCACCCACTGATGTTCATGATAACTTATCTTCTCCAAGACCAAATCTATGGGGATATATGTTTTTTTTTTTCATTGTCGTTGAATGAGTAATTAGTATTGTACCATATTTGTTCCAATTGTGCAGAAGAACAAATTTCAAGCCTCGCTTATCTCAAAACGTAGAGCTGTTAGAAAAAAAATTACATATTTATATTCAGCGCCCCAAATATAGCTAAAATCAGTTCCAATATCCTAGTCACCAAAATGTTTTTTTTTTTCCATGTTGGCCTGTGTAATGTTTCCCAAAATCCTGAAAAACTAAGGTCACTGTGGTTTTGTGAAAATCTAATTTAAACTTATTTATGATTAATACACTTAAAGTAATGTGTTTGAAAACGAAGGCTTTATTCGAAAGGTTAATTCAAAATATTATATTACAGGAATAAATGAATTTAAGTACATTTTAGGATTAACATTAAAACGTTCCTTCAAGTTAATAAAAACCATAAAATAAGCAATTGTTTATAAGCAAACACACTTTATAACAATTAAATTTGGTTAAATTACGAACCTATTCAAAATCATGTGAAAAAGATAGACTATTATAAGCAAAATAATTACCTAGCATTGAGGTGGGAATCCACCTTTGGCAAATTCTTGTAAATGAAAAATAATGAAATATTTTCCAAAACAACTAACTTTTAAAACATTTTTTTAATTCGCTGCAATTCACTCAGTTAAGTGATACAAATAATTCTTATTTCTCTATTAAAAAATACAGGATATTCATGTGAAATTGTTCTCATTTCTGGTGATTTACTTCTTAAATATTTCAAACATTCGTCGGTTACTAATTACGTTCAAATACTAATCTTTCTATCTGCAGAGATAAAATTGGAATCTTTTTGTTGATTGAAATAAAGGAAACAGAAAAATCGCGAATCAAATATCTCGTAGGCTAGAATTTAATTTTTTTCCGGATCGACAATCTATCGTGTGATAATTGGTTACTCTTTTCACCAGCAGCCAGTTCTGTAAAAAAACTGTCAAATATATTAATTAATAGCCGATCATATCAAAAAATTAGTTTTAATTGTGTTAAACCGGTTTAAGTTACTGCAGGTAAAATAATTAAACTCAGAATAAATAAATAAACTCAGATTGCCACTTTTTCACATACGTACTTAATGAAATCCATTAAAATATATTTCATTTTATTTATGTTACTATGATGCAATTAAATGTACGATATTTTTTTAGCCTAACTAAAGAAACTGCAGCACCAAATGGAAATATATATTATTGTCGATTTGAAGTCCCTTTTAATATATATATGAGGTTACAGTTTTGTCTTCTATCAGGAAACAGATACAAGAAAAACAAATGTTAATGCTTTCATATAACCATATAAAATATATACAAATAATTATTACCTACTTTATAGACATTTGAAACAAAATTAATTTATATGAAACCTTTATGATTTGCAGGTCAAATGACTTGTATATTGGGAAAGTTTCATAGCGTCTTAGGTATTTCAAATGACCTTAATCGTAAATACGATTTAAAAGTGCTATATCTAAATGTCAAACCTGCTGCTATATGAATTTACAAAACATTCAATTATTCAGCGATTCGTAACATTTGCAACTTCCAAACTGTCTCATTAAAAATTATGTATGTATTTTAGTGGTCTTGAAAGCGCCCTCCTTAATGCATAGTTATTTATGAACGGCTTTTAGTGACGTTTTACAATTTATGCTTACTAAAAAATTTAATGTGGATGTAAAAACAACAAAGCCGTAAATGTTCATAAAATCTAACTATCTTTTCAGAGAAACGAAAACCTACTGCACAGAAAAATAAAGGAATATTTTTGACAATTTGTACTAAAAATAACTTAAATATATTTTTTCTTTTCTTTCATTCTTTCTACGCAGGCTTAGATTAAAAACAACCTGTTTTATTTTTTATATATACTTCACTATAATAAAATAAACAATGAGAACATTTTTTTTAGAAACTAAGTTTTGTAGCGCATAATGAATATGAGATAGGTAACGGTAGAAAATTAAAAATAGGTACTAAAAATTGTTTTTTATTTTAATTTTATAAATTTATTGAAATCGTTCTAATATTTATTTCACAAAAATGATAATACGTATACAATGTAGTACAAAAATGTGACATTCTTAGTTGCTTTTGACATGCAGATTAATAATCAGCCTTGAAAACTACACTATTCTTTCGTACCAGAAAACAATTATTGTAAATAAGGGTATATGCCCAAGAACTGTTAAAAATATGTTCAAATCTGTAAAACATTATCACAATACTCAAGATATCATTAAAATGTCTATATTTAAAAAAAAAATGTTCGTATAAAACCATAATACGAACTGCAAATCATTCACATATACCTGAATTTTTGTCCCGTGAAGTATCACTTTCCTTAGGTATTCCATAAAAAATCTGAGTATTAGGATTTCAAATCTTTCAGGATAATACAACATTAAAGAAGAAAAAAAAACATAATGTATCTTGGAAGACAAACTTGATGACGTGGAATTTATATATATATATATATATATATATATATATATATATATATCCTTTTGGCCTAGTTTCATACTGGCTTTGCCTTTTGTGTTAAACTTGTCACTCAGAAGCTTAGCTGGTAATCGAATGCACAATAAGTTACGTTCTCCTAGCATTTTATTTTGTAAGGCGAGAGGTTAAGATTCCACGAGTATCGACCAGACAGAGAGCGACGGAATTAAATAAAAGAAAAACCCCTCCTTTTAGTTTCCACCTTCCTTTAATCGCCCCCACCTCCTTTCCCGTACGCTGTCGGCGTCATCGTTAACGAACATTTGATTGCGTCTCAGCCTCTCTGTTCTCATCATCCCCATAGCCACCCCTTCCTCCATTCTCACAGGCTTTAACAAGCACCGGCTTCCCTCCTCTTGCGCAAGACTCAGTCCTCGACAAAAGGATATGGCTGCCACCACTCTTCCCCTCATCCTCCCTTCCGCGAAACTCGTTTCCCTTGGCAGAGAGTTTAACGTCATTAGATTCCAAGTAGTCTAATGAAGGGGCTACCCGCGGAGATAACCTTGAGGCAGACCTTGTTTACCGCATTATCGCCGGACACCCCACCACCCCCTACACCCCCCTCCGTATTCCCGTCGCATCATCCCTTAAGGCCGAGTTGGTTGTTTCATTTCCCTGTCGCTGACGTCTCTAAAGAAGTTATTCCTGGAAGTGTATTCCGATAGCTCCGTTGCATTTTAGTTTGTTGTGTCTCAAATTTTCTTACTTGATGCTTTCTTAACTTTATTTTCGAGCCGTGTAAAATGTCACGAAAGTGATAATAATATTCATTAAAAATTTCGTGAAGTATTACCGTAAAACATAAAAACAAAATAATCTCTGGAGAAAATTTGAGACGGAACATAAAATTCAAGAGATCTATCATGGTACATTTACAAAATAACTTTGAAATAACAGCAAATGACATGAACATGAAATAACCAAAATGGCGAGTGCAACCGATCTTTAAGTCTTGCGCTGATTTATTCTGATGTATTCAAAAATATATTTTAAAATGTGGTTTGTAAAAATAATATCGTACGTTTTGCCTAGTGACTCACACAGACGTATCTTTAGGAAAGAAGTGTTTACCATCAATATTGGCCTGTCATCTTCCAATATCACAGTGCTTGTATAGCAGTGATTGTCCGCTTCCATAGTTGTCGAGGGCCAGATATCACTTTTGAAACTAATACGAGGGCCAGTTACATACGAGTTAGTTTTGAATATTAACAAAAAATTTTGATATCGTATATGTTGTGTAGTGTCTAATAAATTTACATGTGACAATTGATTTAATTAATAAAAACCAGCCATTAAAACTGTAATTATAAAAAAATTAAAATGGAAACTTGATTTTTATTGAACAATATATAATATGTTAATCAAATATATACTATTGCGAGAGCACTAAAAGCGGAAAACTTTGTTCTAAATGTATACAGAAAAGAAGGCTTATAAACAATACATAGTGATATTTAGTCGTTGTAAGATTCTTAGAGCGGGCAATGATGCTCTACAAAATATATAAAAAATATAAAATTCGTGCACTTCAACTAAGCGACAACAATAATTTAACATAATTATTTTTAAGTCCACGACATGTTGGCTACAAAACTTTGCTGTAGGTTACACAAAAACTAAATAAATAGGCTTAACAGCTGCACTTTAATATTTTGATTAATTACGAACAGGCACACTCTAGGCCTATGTCATTCCTGTATGGGTGTACTTACATATTTGACATATTTCTTACACACTCGTATTTTTCCAGGACCTAATTATTTAAATTATTGTAATTATTTTTACTATTCTTTATTTTTCTCACAACCTATATTCTCCTTGTGGTTTTTTTATGTCAGCTTATTTCAATATAACTACTAGAATGCTTTAATTCTTGTGTATAGTTGCAGATAAGCACATTTGCTTGAATTAAAAAAAAGTCGCTCACATCCTAGTTGGTGGGCAGGACTTGGTGCTCCTGTTCGCTGAGGATTATGATTATTTTCCAAAACATTAACTCTTGACCTCCAAACTATAAAATACTTTTTGTAATAAAAAAAAATTAACGATAACGTCAACGACAGTTAAAGCCGTGTTGCGACATTTTACAAGTGACCAAGCGGATCTCGCCGTTAGTTAGAAGGCAGAGTAACAAGTTACACAAAACGGGACAGAAGATAAAAAAAAAATAAAAAACCAAATTGCTGCCCTATTGTGGAAATAGTGAACGAGGCTTTAAAAAAAAAAAAAAAAAAAAAAAAAAACTGTACATATTCGCCTCCCTGGAAGTGGATGAAATGCGTTAGCACTTTTTTCGGCGTTTTACGTCCCCTGGCATGGGCATTTAATTTGATGGTCCCAGAAGGGGTGAGTTGGGGATAGGGGAGGCCTCGTCCCCCTACCTACTCTTCCACGCATTGGATCGTGTAACGCAGTATCCCCGCGAGATTCAAAATGAAATATTGAGCGAGGTAACGCTCGTGGTCGGATAAGCTAAACCAATCACTTTTAAGAGGGATTAGGCCTTGCCATATTGTTATTTTCAAATATTTTTATAATATTTGCAAAAATGTTTCTTTGCTAAATTTTGATTTATATTTTTTTGGGTTTTACATGGCACAGGATTTAGTTTTGGCTACTTGAAGTCAACGCTTGAGGTTATAATGAGTTATTTCCTCGCGTTGCTTACAGACTAGAGCCTGTTAGTAAAATATGTGGTTGCAACATGGTATATGAGTTCTGGGAGATATGCATTGTGCTTTGACAAGCCAAAAATTGGGATGAATAGTTAAATTTGCTTAATTTTTACAGCAAAAAAAAAATATACATAAAAATTACAAGATGGCGGATCCATATCCTCTTATATTTTCTTGAGAGAAAGTTGGGTTTTTTCCGACACCTACGCGGGAAATGCGGCTGTCATTGTTTTAATTGTGCTGGATTCACTTCGGCCAGACCAGAGGTCTACTGGTCCCAGAGGCTTGAAGGTCCTGGATGAACGCCTCGTGATGTTCTCAGGATGGAGTTTCTTCTGAGTCAATAGCGGGCTAGCCGAGTAGGTTAAGGGGAACGTTGTAGCTGTTCCCAAACACCTCCGAGCCGCAATGAAATGGCATCAGGGACGTAACAAGAGAAGGGGGGGGGGGGTTCAGTAGGGGCTAGAGCCCCGGGCACCGCATTTAGGGGAGAGGTCAACTGGCACAGTAAGTTTTACTGTAGATATTTGCTTGAATATCGTGGTGTTAGAAGAAAAATGCTGGATGGCAGACGAACTGTAATATTTTTATTGAAAGGTACATGTACGTTAAAGTTGAATCAAAAAACCTTTTGAATGATCGGATTAATGGGTGATGGTGAAATGAGGTGTTCTTTGGAAAACATTTTTGGTTTGGTTGTTTTAAGGTGGAAAAGGAAAAGGAAAAAGGTGGTGGGGGTGGGGGGGGGGGGGGGAGGCACCGACATTAATTCTTGCCCTGGGTAGAAACTAGTCTAGTTACGTCTGTGAATGACGTATCCATTTCCCCGTGGCTCTTGGAGGCCCATGTCCGAGGTGTTTTTTCGCCCTTAACGGGAGTCGCGTGACATTACATCCGGCACGTTGAAGGCTGGATACACAATTTAAAAAAAAATTGGTTGTCTGTAAAGTCGGTTTACGGACGATAGTTTAACGTGACAACGTCATAACAAAACATCGATGAAATGTTTTCAATCTTTTATGAATAAAATTGAATAACTTTTATTGAATTATCACTATTTTGTATGGATAAAAAGAAGGAGTGAAATGAAATCTACAATTTAAATTGATAAATTTACTTTTATTTCCTCTCTTTAATTCAAATATGTTTATAACTTTAACGAAGAGATTATTTTAATTATAACTTTTATACATGTTTGCTATTTAACTTCTTCCAATCTGTGTTATTCTGTTAAGGATAGGACGATGATAGGAAAAGTAGGAAACGAATGGGAGTGTTTCAAGTTTAATGCGCCTCGAAAAAGTCAAATCGATGGTCGTTCCAATCGAGTGGAAGAGAGATAGATGCGGCGCAAGCGTACAATGAGCGTAACGGGACAATGTGCGTAACGGGACAATTATTCATCCTGTATCGTGCGTGCAGCCGGCGTTCATCGATTTTTTCAGACGTTGTCACGTCAAAAGTAACAGTAACAGTGGGTCATGCGCACAAGAAGTGACCGCCGTGTTTTCAAACCTACTGATTCACAACCACACACATGGCGGTCGTGCGCATGGGAGGGAAATAAATATATTTAATTTCTGTTATGGACGCACGGCGCAACAACCAATCAGAGTAGAGTAGGAATCCATTTTGGTGGGACTAGAGAACTGTTTGTATTTATCAATCATATCATGGCAAGAAATCGTCGAGATATTGCAATGCTCAGGTGTGATTCCTGCTTTGAAAATTAATTAATACTATTACTTATAAGTCACTAGCGAAAATTGTAATTGAAAAATGTGTCGTGGGTAGAATGTTTAACTAGAAAAATTATACAACTATACTACTTATTTATATGCTGAAAAACTGTGCTAACAAACTGCTGGACAGATGTCACGGGATAATAATTTGGTTGTTAATATAGTTACTTAAACTGCCAACAGATGTCGAATACATCCCGAAATTTCATTGAATTTAATCAACAGTGATTTCGATTGCGAAACGATTTCGCACAAGTCGTGGCCTGCTGTGCGCTCGCTTTATGTTTTTTGATGTGACAGCGTCTAATAAATCGATGAACGCCGGCTGCACGCACGAAGAAGTGTCACGTTACGCACATTGTTCCGTTACGCTGTGTCCCGTTACGCTCATTGTACGCTTGCGCCGCACCTATCTCTCTTCCACTCGATTGGCCTATGCGTCCGAGGAGAAGAAAGACAGCGGCAGCACACAACTTACATCTACACGTGAATTGTTTCGTCGACTGTTTGTAAAGTGAAGTGAAAAGTTAATGTGGTTTTCATTGCTTATTACAACAGCAATTTCGGCAATAAAGGTTAATTATTCTTGCATTTTAAAAATCTGATTACTAGTATAGTTTCAAGTATTTATTCTTTTATTATTAAAATTAAAAAAAAAATGATTCAATTTTATTCATAAAAGTATGCAATAATTTCATTTATGTTTTGCTATGACATTGTCACGTTAAACTATCGTCCGTAAACCGACTTTACAGACAACCAATTTTTTTTAAAATTAGGAACCTAGCCGTCCTAGTCGATCACTCCGAGCGGAGTTATTCTCTGAATTACCTGTTCGAACGATAGTGTGAAAGCGCCACGCGACCACATGAAGAGCGAATGGCTGATTGGTTAAATATTGCAGGCACCAGGCTTGGTGAACACCGCGGAGTAAGTAACGGCAGGCGCCTATTTCACGCAGCTAGCGCTCTAGGCAGATTATATTTGTCTTCTCCCCTTTTCTTTTCCAGTTCTCACCAAACGTCATAAAAGTTTACAGGTAATCTTTGCCCTTCCCCCTTTTCTTTTTCAGTTCTCACCAAACGTCATAAAAGTTTACAGGTAATCTTTGCCCTTCCGCCTTTTCTTTTCCAGTTTTCACCAAACGTCATACAATTTTACAGATAATCTTTGCGGCCCCCCCTTTTTTCTTTTCCAGTTCTCACCAAACGTCATAAAATTTTACAGAAAATATTTGTCCTTCCTTTTTTTATTTTCCAGTTCTCACCAAAGGTCATAAAATTTTACAGAAAATATTTGTCCTTCCTTTTTTTCCTCTTCCAGTTCTCACCGAACGTCATAATATTTTACAAATTCAAGCTTATTTATTAACAGTTGCTAAACAGCGTTTCAGATCTTAATATTAAGGTTTTTCAAAGACATATGCAGTGTGTCTTTTTTCTTATTTAAATTTGGTAACTGGTTGTTGCAGTTTCATGAGGCTATTATAACTACCATAATAACACATGACTACATGAGTTACAGTATACTGTAAAGAATTTTTAAAATCATCTTAAAATGACCTATTTATCTAATGATATTTTGATTCATTTCATTACGGGGTCGTTCCTTTGTAGATACAAAAAGTAATTTATGCTCTTATCTATTTATTAATTAATCATCCTCACTGCAAGCAAGGACTCAAACCTCTGTTACTCGGTATATAAGTACCACGAATATTTTAACTGTTAGCAACTTTAAATAATACTACTTTGCGAAATTGTTATTTTTACACTATAATATTAATAAAATACTTATTTAAAACAATATGGTCCTTGGTGAACCCAGTCACTGACACTGCGGTGTTTTTGGCGAATAAATGCCAAATGAATCAGTTCCAACTCTGACATGATTAACAATAATTAATTAGAACGAATTCGATTTATGTTTTCTAGACTTCAGACGTCAGTGGTTGAGCTAAAAAATAATTATAATTTTTTTCAATTTTTTAAATAGTTCTCCATATTTATATATTTTTATTCAACTTTGCTTGGGAATAATAATAATATTGAACCATATTCTGCTTTTTATTTGTTATGATTTCCAATGTTACATTTATAAAAGCATGTAATTGCTTTGGATTTTCTGGGTATTTTCATAAGACACACCTTATAATGATTATAGGTAGATGCTGGACAAATTAGTGGTTTCAATGACCTCTAGGATAGACTCCACATTCTTCTATGTACTTTTGCAAATTACACACGAGCTCATGGGCTAATAACCCGTGATATCTGTCAACTGGAATGTTTGTGATTTGATACTTCTTTTGTCGAGTTTTTTCATTGGTTTAAAGTTCTTCAGTTTGATTGTGGGCAAATCACCGCAGAAACATAAAGGTTAGCGAATTTACATACTAGCAAATCGCGAAATAATCCGACGATATATTTTTTTCCAATCCCTAGTTATAGGTTAAAAAATGACAAAAATTAAATTACTTATTCTATGAAAACATCAAACAATCTAGTTTTATACCTTAAAATATAGCCGATTTTACAATGCAATGATCGGTTTCTACAAAGAGTTAAAGTTGGTTTTAAAGCCATTAACACATATCCGAAGTTGGTAAGAAATCATTTCCCCTAATGGCACAGTGGCTATAAATATCTTGGTGACCACGCCATTTTCTTTCACTTTTACAGCTTATCAACACCCGCGGTCATGATTAGCTGAATAATTATGACCCGCAAAGAGGACTTAACGCTAATGCCTCATCCCCCCCCCCCTCCAACGCCTCTGTGTCTTCGTTGCTGTCACCAGTGTGGAAAAACCTTTTTATGTTTATAAAATCGCTCCCAAGTGTTGCACGCGGGCCTTTTTCCCGTAATATAATCAGTAGGGACTGGAAAAATTTGCGGTTTCAATGACCCCCAGGATGGACTCCACATTCCGCTACATACTCGGGAAAATGCCACTAGTTCACTGGCTACTGACTTGTGAGACCTGTAAACTGCGATGCTTGTCATGCGGTACTTTTTTCGTTGAAGGTTTCTCACTGGCCCAGAGCCATTCATATAAAATGTGAGCCAATTACTGAAGAAATGTGAAGGAACATGTGTTGGGATTCTAGCGTAACGCGAAATGAATACGCGAATTTTTCCGGTCTCTAATAATCAGCCGTCTCTCCTCTTGTCGGTTTCAGGTTCGCCTCGGATCTCGCAGAGCCTTCGCCCGCGATATCGAGCGACAGGTCCCGAAGAAGGGAATTAAACTGCTCCCGCCGGCTATCGCGCTGCTGGCAGGAGGAGCGACAACCCCATACGACAGGTCGACGAGTCGCAGTTAGACGACAGCCTCCTGCACTCTTTGCAAAGGTCAGAGTGCAGTGCTTTCACATGTATTTTATTGCCTGGAAACGTTTCTTTTCTACATTTTGAGATGCAACTGCCTAGTTTTGGTGGAATATAAAATAGGTATATTAAAAAAAAATTGGTTGTCTGTAAAGTCGGTTTACGGACGATAGTTTAACGTGACGTCATAACAAAACATTGATGAAATGATTGCATACTTTTATGAATAAAATTGAATCATTTTTATTGAATTATCACTTTTTTTTTGTATGGATACATAGAAGGAGTGAAATGAAATCTACAATTTAATTGATAAATTTACTTTTATTTGCACTCATTAATTCAAATATGTTTATTACTTCCACGAAGAGATTATTTTAACTATAACTTTTATACATGTTTGCTATTTAACTTCTTTCAATCTGTGTTATTCTGTTAAGGGTAGGACGATGATAGGAAAAGTAGGAAACGAATGGGAGTGTTTGAAGTTTAATGTGCCTCGAAAAAGTCAAATCGATGGTTGTTCCAATCGAGTGGAAGAGAGATATATGTGGTGCAAGCGTACAATGAGCGTAACGGGACACAGCGTAACGGGACACAGCGTAACGGGACACTTTTTCGTGCGTGCAGCCGGCGTTCATCGATTTATTAGTCGTTGTCACGTCAACAAATGGAATTTACACTAATTTAGAGGTAACTTTTTAAAATTCATTGTTAAAATAAATATTGCTCTGTTGAAAATCTTTATCCACGCCAACGATACCGTGTCAAATAAATCGAGTTTTATAATTGGATGCTGTCTCATGAGCACACAGTGGATAAGTAAGACATGTTATTTAAAATTATTTAAGTTGCATTACATACTCGTGCACTACTCAACATCACGGTTAAAACATTTTTATATCCTCACAATATTTAAGTTTTTAATGGATATGCTACATATAGAAAGTATTACGAAAACAATTAACTTTAAAATTTAACGGGACTCATGACGTGAAATTAACGTTTTGAAATATACTATTTCAAATTACAATCTTATACCAATAATCAATTTAACTATGTGAATGTTTCTGAATATAATTCACATGAAGGGATATTTTATCAAATATGTATTTTACTCACAAATACATAACTAAATTTAATTCACAAAATAATCTCTTAAAATGTAAAATATTTGACCGTGAAAATCAAATTTTTTTGTAAGTTAGGTAGTTTTAAATGAACATTCCCATTGATATAGTGGCGTGCAAATTTCGTGGTTTTAATTTGTTTTATTTCGGCTAATGAAACAATTCGCAAAATAAATATAAATAAATAAATAAATAAATAAATAAAAGGAGCCGACATTTCTGTACGTGTTGGCTATATCTCTCGTACCGCCAGCCTGTCAGCGAGGGCTCGGTTACTCTGGTCCATAAAAACAAAACTGAGGAAGAAGTGGTTGGTGGTGGATGTGGCCACGCCGTGTTCTTGCTACGCGGACTGTTTTCAGGCGCGGAGCAGAATGTTTTGTTCGCGGTCTCGTCCGGGGTGACTTGAGTGCTCCTTTGTGACGTGTCAGGAAGGACGGAAAAGGATGTTGGCGAGTGTGTGAAGGGAGGGGGGGGGGGACCTTGTCAGGGTGTGCACAGTTGTTTTTAATATCAGAGCCCTCTTTTCCTCTCTCTTTTTTTAATTCTCGATGCGCCTGGGTTCTCCCGTCGGGATAATTATGGCTCGACCCGCGCGAAGAGGCGGCGCGACTGACGGCATGGCGAGGCTCGGAAAAGAGGAATTTTCCGCTCGGCGGCAGCCTGCCCTCTCCTTTCCCAACCCCCTGTGCCGCGAGGGTAGCAGTTCCAGGGCCGGGATAAAAATAGGAGACTTGGCAGCATTGTCGCGGAGGGTGAGACCCCGGCTCCTGAATTCGCAGGGAATGGGAGTTGGGGGCGGTAATCGATAGTTCGGCCCCCGTACCGAAACTTTGGCGACGCCGCGTTAAATAAACGACCCCCCCTTTTCAACATTTGCCACCCACCCCCCACCAGCGGGCCAAGTTTAAAGGAATAAAATAAACTTCTCCACACTAGAAAAAAAATACCCATGCAGAAGTTTCAGGGTTTGATTACATTCCAAGAAGAAAAATTGGTACACAACACGAAACATAAAAGCATTAAGTCAAATATATAAATAAATTTGGAATACATTTTTATACAAATATGTCTAAGAAATTGATTTATATTTGCCATACAAATAAAAATGCAAAACATACACTGTAAAATTTATTTTAAGTAATAGCCTGAAAAGTAAATTTAAAAGTGAAATCGAGTAAAACACATATTACGGCAGGTAGAAATAAACATAAAGTTAAATTTTTGAAATGAGTTTAGAATTTTAAAAGGTTATTTATAATGCTTGAGTATGATAGATCTGTACAACTTTGTCACAGAGTATATAACATTAACATGTTGTATATTTTCATGCAGTGCACATCAAGGGGAAGAGTTTACCGTACCGACGTCCACGCCAAGTGAAGAAACGCAGTTGCCCCGGGGGCGCAAAGTCGCGAGGTGGAATCAGCTGGCGGGCGCGGCGCCATCTTGCGGCGCCATGAAGCGGAAGAAGCCGGCCGCGACGTGAGCGGCGGTGTCGGAGCAGCCGGCACTCCATGGCCCGCGGCGGCGGCGCGCTCCACGTCTGCTGCTCGCTGACGGCGCTGCTGCTGGCGGCGGCGGCGGCGGACACGACCGGGGGGCGGCGCGACACGGCGGCGGTGTTCCTGAGCGAGCAGTGCTCCGGCGGCGGCGTGAACGGCTCGGACATCCAGGCGCGCGCCGCCGAGCTGCTGGCGTCCGGCGGCAACTGGACGCTGGACAACACCAGCCTGGTCGTGGACGTGATCCCCAAATCCGGTCAGTGCGCTGTTGCAAAAGTTCCTGAACACGTGATGACTAGAGACCTGCAAAATTCGCGGATTCATTCGGTGATAGGCTAGAATTATTCAAACACATATACCTCTTAGATAATTTTGCTATTGGCTTACTGTTCATCTCGGACGAATCTCAACCAGTTATAAACTCTCAACCAAGGAAGGATCGAATCACAGACAAACCAGCTGAGACGAATTACAAGTCGGCAGCCTATGAACTTGCGTTATTTGCCCGAGTGTACAGGGGTATGTGCAGTCTATCCTGAAGGCCATCGAAACCTGCGAATTTTGCAGGTCTCTAGTAATGACATGTATTAAGAGCGAGAGCATATTGGTTTCAATTTATTTAGGGCCTATCAGGCATGTTATTTTCAATGTTTGAAATGTTATCATAATTAAAATTAAATTAAATCCCTGAAGATAATACTAACTGGATGCCACAAATGTAGATAGATGCTTATGCTGACGTATGACCTTTGCCTGAACAAAGATGAATGTTAAAAAAAAAATAAAATTTAGATATTCATATTCTCTAAAAACTTTTGAAACTAGTGTGGCATCTTTCAGTTCTTATATTTTGCCCTTCAACGTATACAATTATTATGGGGATTACACACTTTTCGGTATTCTGGTTGTAGGACACATCTGTCGATGAAAATGATGCGTGTAAGGCACAATATAATTCTCATTAATGTGATCTCAACCCAGAATCCAAAAAGCAGTTAGTCACTCAACCAACATCAATGAAATTTCTTGTAAAATCTCGAGAAATACTTTAATTTCTCATACTTGGGCTCGGAAATCACTTCCAGCTGCATACGAAAAAAAAGTAATTTGTTCTAAACAGTGATGTATGTCATGGGACATTGTGCAATAGCCAAAACGCTCTTTGTGTATGTAGATAATCTACTCTTCAATTGCAACACGCTTCTCAACATTCACTTATTTAATCGTCAGAATTGCGAGAGGCTATAGCTGAAATTGAAAAATCAAACAAACGGTTAATTACTTTCTTAAAGTAATAATTTCCTTGCAGGCAATTAAAATTTACTACAAGGATAATACGAATATAATCCTTCCTTTTCATAATACAAAGAAAAAATATATATATCACGTGTTCAACATTTTTCTTGACCATCCATTTCGAATAACTATGTATACGGATTTCATTCGTTACTCATGAAAAATATTTAACTAAATACCCGGTTGTGCTATGGATTGGTTCAAAATTAAATTATGACCCTAGAACGCACATTTTTACAACGACACTCATGTTCCAGCAATGAAAAAAAAAAAGTGGATTAGGTAGTGGTAATGGGACAAAACAGTTTCTTGAAAAAAAATAAATAAATTTTTGGTCACTAACTATAATGCGTGAAAAGGAAATCAACCATTACAATTGAACTAGTGTAGGTACATAAATTATTGCATTAGACGAATATTTATCTGAGGTTCTAATATGGATAGGTATTCGTTTTTTTTTTTTGCATTTCAATTTAAAATGTTTAAAACAAAAACTGGAAATTAATGTCCAATTTTTTTCGAGTTTTCAAGCAAAAACGTAAAAGTATAAGTTTAATAAAATAATAAACTTAACTTTATTTTGCTAATGTTGCGTCAAAATCCATGTAATAAGACACAGTAGAAGGTTACTTGAGAAGGAATCGAACGTTCCTATAGTAAGAATTCTAAGGCATTCTCAGGGGAAAATGTAGAATCCTGTGGCATTCTCAGGGAAAAATTTATAATCCTGAGGCATTCTCAGGGAAAAATGAAGAATTCTGAGGCAATCTTGAGGAAACACAAATAATACTGAGGTAATTTCAGGGAAATTTTAAGAATCCTGCGGAAATCTCGGGGAAACATGAATAATTCTAAACATAAATAGTTACCTAACTTATTTTTAATTTGAACCAATTTAATATCCATAAAAAAGCTCTGATTGTAATTATTATTTTACTTGCACTTTTTCTGTAAGGTATTTTCCTACTTGTCTTCTTGTTGCTATTGCCTCTGTTTATTGCTTCAAAAATATATTTCTTGATTGTGTGCTTCTGAGTTAGCGTCACTTGTAATGGTAAAAAAATGGATTTTAAAAACATTTAGAAAAATTGGGACGCTTCTGCAAGAAAATACTTTTTCGCTATCCTTTATTTGCAGCCATCGTGTCATTGTAACTAACAATTACTTGTATTTGCTGTCAATTAACAGACATGTATGTTTATCATTATCAAATTTTCATATCGGTGCGAGAGTGATATAGGCCTATAAACTACAAAACATTAAATGTCATGGCACTGGGTCCAGCCAAATTTTATTAAAATTATAAGAAGTTAACATTTTTCAGGATAGTTTTAAATACCACAATCACAGAATAATTAATTAAAAATAATTCTTAAAAAATAGTTTCATTGTAATTATGGTTTTTGCTGTGGTTGACAGTCTTTCTCTATTTCTCTAACATCGCGAAAACTGATAAATCACGAAGTAATGGTTATACCACTTAAATAGCGAAGGGTTTAACTAGTGCTATTTAATCAGTAGTTTAATGTTAAATAAACGAGTTATTGTCAGTATGCACGTCTATTTTTGCAACCAGAATTTTAATGCACTTTTACAATCCCGTGACTACAGTATACTGATAACAAAAGTCCTTTATAATTTAAACTTGTACGTGAAATTTCATATATATAAACAAATGTAATGATTCACTTTACTTATTTAAATAAAAGACGTATAGCAAGTATTTTAAATGAAGCTTGCAGCACATTTTTATTTTCTGGGATTTTGTGAAAATGTTCATAACTTGTTAAATGGTTAAAAAAAAATTACACGATAAAACTTTTTTTTAGTTAATGGTTATGTAATTTTACGAATTTTTTTTTTCCATTGAGTTTTAAAAATAAGTTTGACTCAGTGTCTTTTTGTATTAATGATTGTTGTGTATATTTGTTTGATCAAATGCGAGGTGCGCTGGGCATTTTCAAACGGGCGTCTCCGTTGCAAGTACAGCTGTCGAGCTTCGGAAGTTGGTTTGCAGCAGTACAGCGAACTGCCCGCCCACACGAGCATCATCAAACGCTGGCGCGCCCTAAATCTCACAAGCGCACAAACACAGACGCGCTGTGTTTTCTCTTGATGGCGAACCCTTTGCGGATACGCCACGCGTGGCTTTACTGGCGGTTGCTATCCCCTCCCCTGAACTTCCACCCTCCAGTCTGCGATTCCTTTTTGCGAAACAGGAAATTGAAAAAATAACAATGCGAACACACCAACACAAAATATAGGTCACGTAATTGCCATTAAATTTAAAAGTATATATATTTTTTCCACAAAATATTTTAAGTATTTGCTTTTGGTAGCCAATGTATTTATTATTTATCGTTTGGTTCGGAGAAAAATAGTCCTTTTCGTTTATGAGATTTTTATTATCACTATTATATGTTAAAAATAAATTTTTTCGGCAATATTAAGATAAGAATTTTTTTTGCTGAAAAATCTAATCTTGTCAGTTAATCTTCGCGAAAAGCAAACTCTTTCAGTTGTAATAAAATATGTTTATAACAAAGACTATTTCAAGTATTTTTTTTATTTGAAAGATAAATTCTGAATTATATCTTCTACTCTTTAAATTTAAATAAGATATTAAGTTTAAATATATTACACCAAATAAAAAAGGATCACATCAATACGAAACTTCACACTTGTAAAACATATAAACATTTATATGAATGAAAAATGTGAAAATATAAAATAGGAAATAATATTCTACATAAAATTAATCGAATAGTTAAGTGATTTTTTTGACTTTCTGCACATAAGATAATGAAATGTTTAGATCATTTTATAAACGATAATCATACATCACGTATTTCTGATTCTTTAAAACAATTAATGTGAACGTTTCATGCTTAATACACATTAAAATATTTGCATGTGTTATTTACACCACATAAAGTTGAACCCGTTACGAAGGTAGTTTAACGTACGATGAAATAACCTACAATTATAAGAAAGATTAAGCTATATGACGTTTAGGGTTAGTATAAAAACTGTTGAAAACAATATCCTTTACTACACACATCCGAGTTGAAAACAACCTCTTGGTGCACTACGATCCATGCTGAAGAAAAATTGACGTGTTCTATTTATAATATAAACTATTTCAATGCTGAACATGATCGGTTCATTAATGTATGCCCCCATGAAAATTGGTACATGGTTGTAAGTTTGGCTGAGAAGTAAACCATGTGTACTGTAAATTAATTATTATTTCACAGCTCAACCTTATCGACGCCCAAAATGAATGCCACTAGGACAGTGTAAAGAGGGATAGTTAAATAAATTTAGCATTGCGTAAAGAAAAAGTAATTTAATCAATTAAATTTTTTTCCTACTTGCAGTGTGATACAAAGCTTTCGGAAAGAAGACCCGGAACAGGCCTTTTTGAAATTTGTCAATCAGGCGCGAGCCGTTTGTAATCCAGCCGCTTACAGCCGCCGTTCCTGTAGATTCTGCCTAGCGGCACGAACCACAAAACGAGGCAATTCGCGACGTGATTGGTTCTTCGGTTGTGCGGATGAAGCGGTTTAGGGGGAAGGGGGATTAGGAGTAGGGAATGGGGTGGGGGTACTGCCGTAATATTAAATCGCTATGTGGCACCCCCTCGTGAGTTGCCAGGGGGATACGCCAGTTGATTGGCCCTTTGCTGGATTCACTGCTTTCCGCGACAAGAGACGCGTGAATACTCTGCAGTGAACCAAATTCCCAGTAAAATATCAACGTGAGAGACTGGAAAATTTCGCGGACTCATTTCGTCGTAGGCTTGAATCCAAATAAGCGTAACAAAAAATTATTTCGCGGAATTACACCATCCCTGGCTCACACCAACTATATAAAAAAATCCTGAGAATAGACAAAAAAATTGAATAAATAAATACATGAAAAAAAAAACAAGCCATTATAAACTTAGTTCACATAATACATGCCTCGACAACAAATTTAGTTCTATGAAAATAATTGTGTCAAAAATATTACAGCACAGACGAAAACAGTGGTCTTATAACGGCGAGATAGTTGCAAATAAAATTAACCTTATAGAGATAATAAAACATTTAAGTCTCAACAGTAAAAATTTCTTGACGTAATTCTTTTATTTAACATGGCGCCGAATATATGTAAGCAAACAATTTGACGTGTCTCTACAATATTATAATCGCTGCGCTATCTCCACTTTTCAATGTTAATTAACTATGGGTGTTGTAAAGCCAGGATTCTGACGTATTTTTAAAGTGGTCGTTATTTGTTTTATAACTATAAATTATAACGTATTAAAGTTCATGAGTACTATTACAAATTAATATTTTGTAATTTACATGCGCAATGTTATTTCTGCAATGTTGACGAAAGCAATATAACTCACGCAGTTCCACTTTTTTTTTACTAACAAATGGCGTACACCAAGAGCTAGTAGTCTATGCTCATACATAAAACCAACTTTAAATTTTAAAAAAACTAAAACAACCTCGGAAAAGACAGCTATACACAGGTGAACTCAGCGATGAAAGCCAAGATAAAATTTGGGAAACACAAAAGTGACTCTAGGATGAAAACAAGTAAGCTTTCTAAGTATGACAGAAACATTTGCGACTTTTCGGGAACTGACATATGCTCCCGTGATCAGGCACAAACTTTCAATGAACGTATTATGATTCGTTGCTTCTACTGTTAGTTGACAGTATATCTGGTGGACTTTTGGCCAATGTGAAAACCTCAACCAAAGAAGTATCGAATCATGGGTAGCCCAGTTCAAACGTTTCACGAGTCAGCAGCCAATGAACAGGCGACTTTTACGCGATCACACAGCGGATTCTATCCTGGAGGTCACTGAACGTGCGAAATTTTCCAATTACCACCTCTTATTTTTCGGGATATTTGGCTACCAGACTAGACTCCACATATTTTATCACGCTCGGGGAAGAGTTATCTATTTATTGGCTACAGCAAACGCGAGGAGTTCTTACATCCGAGAAGTAAAATTTACCATTGGCATGGTATCTTCTAGGGCGTGTACAAATAACGCCAGACCAACCATTCATGGCCAAGAAACGCACATATGTTTGAAGGGCAGCCAGGATGGTGAAATATACTACGAAATATCTCTACCTCAGAGACCAACGACCGAAGTCCTTATTGGGCAATTATGTCTTAAAATCGTTTTATATCGGACCACAATATCAATATTCATTCAACATATTTTAAAAATCATTTGGCGTAAGTATGAAGCGCCAAGTTGAAATGTCTAGAAAAACTAGACGAATGTTTAGTCCAAATACAATGTTACGTACATATTTCTGCTGGAAAAAAAGTCCCCAATTCGGACGAAATTATCTGTAAGTTCCTTCTTGCTGGCCACAAGTATATTTAGCTTGATGGAAAACAAAGTATCATTTAAAGACCAGTTTTGGTATTTTTCCTGTACATTTGCCCTGGTAAATTTCCTGAAAATTTAATTTTGGCCAATTTGGTTCTGAGGTACAGATAAAATGTCTCTTGTTAATGCGGTATCTTGTTTGGCAAGAATTTTGGTGGTCCCTATGTTTTCTTACTTGTCTCTATGCGTTTATTACCGTTAACTAACCCTGTAGGTTCAATGTGAAACAGGTTAATGTAAAATAAAATTCATCTTTTTAAGTTTTAAGACTGGGTTTCACAGGCCATGTTGATTATATTTTTCATTTTATCGTCATTACTATTAGTTAGGGCCTTTTTTTTTGGGAAAATTTACCACTATAACCCTATTTAAATTGTTATTCTCTCACAAAATTTTCAGAACATATATTTTGTTTCTTTTAATGGGTATGAAAATTCGTACAAGTGCTCGTTATTATTTCACCTCCGTGAAAGGTTTGCGCCGATTCAATTACAATGAGAAAATAATCACTGAAATTATTTGTAATATAATAATAAATGCCAGAGGAGTATAGTGTTAAATTTTTATAGCAGTAGATTTGAACAAATATTAACGCAGTTAAAACTTAAAAAATTGTGAAACCTGATCTTAACAACTCGTAGACAGCGATTATATTAGAGAGGAGTACACTCTAAATTACAGTTCAATGATATTTATAAAGGGATATGGCAAAGAAACATCCGAAAAGTTACCTATATAGTGGTCTCGAAATTACAATCAAGAGCTTCTGAATCATTGTTTGCCTTGGACTTGTCTAAAAATAACAGTTTCATTGCTTTAAACGAGCAGAACATTACATAAAGTTTCAAATAAATTATTTTCTCAGACCGCTATGAGGTAACGTGTTCGAAGATACATTATTCATACTAAAACCTTCAGCATCTGAAGCAGTGAGGCATATTTTATAGTTGTGTTGGCGGACTTTAAAGGTAATACAGCTGATATATAATTAGATATACTTTATACAATTTTTGCAGGGTGTACGAATTGCTGTTTTCTGTTCTAATTATCACATACAACCGGGATTCAAACTAAGGTCATCGAAAATGTGATTCCGTTATTTTAACAATACCACCATCCTGCGTAATGCCAAATAACGTATTCTTATTTATTCTAGTTTATTTGAACATTTTTGGAAATCACTTTTGACAGTTGCTTATCACGACAACCACACATAGATTAACATAGATATAGCTCGCATTGAACCTATTCCAAATTGTATAATGTCATGCCTGGTATTGCCGTATTTTAATGTCTTTATAAATTTAAAACATTATTGTTTGAGATTACAATAAATGAAACCAAACTAAGGGGTTAGAAAGTCACAAATTTTACTTCATGCGGTATAAAAACCAGAAATTTTGAAAGAAGTTCCTGGAGATATTTGATCATGAACTATGTACGCGAAGAGTGCTTTTTTGTTTCAATAATGCTCGCCAAATATAAATGTCTCCACCACAGGCCAAAAACTACAAATTTAACACGTCATAAATAAAAAATCTTAACTATTTCAGAAATATGTTACTTCAAGATGCAATCGATGTTTCATTTTAAACAAATTCATAAAAAAATATAGTATATGGATAGAAAAGTAATAGGTACTCAAACCTACACACCGTGTTAATCTCATGATCTTTATGACAGCAAAAATCACAAGTTCGGTACTTCGAGTCTAAAAAAATCCGGTCATATTTATGGAAAGCCAGATACCATTTTGCCACTGAAGCTCCACAGATAAGTCTAACGACATAAATGGTAGAGGACTTAAATGATTAAAATTTCAAATCTAAGTAAAACCTGTGGTGACAGAAGTGTAAATATAATGTCGAGAGTTGGAGAGAGCTAATGTAACCTTGGATATTGTAGTCAACATAAAAACTTGGACTTGGTACAAATGTTCCTTTTTCCCCTAAAGCTCGCACTTCATTGTTTCAACAGAGCTGAATTAATTTGTATAATTACGTAACATAATGTCTAACTTTGTTGGTGCATGTTTTAAAATAAATTGAAGTGATCCGAAGACATTTTCTCAGCTATAACACACTTAGATATTCTTTCTGCTTTAACATTTTATTGTAAAAAACGTGACTTTAAAAGGCCTTTCAGTTACAGTTAATTTTGATTTAAAACATCGGCTGTGCAGATGACCATGTTGACCGCATTTCAAAGCATAAAGAGCGAAGGTTTCCTTAAAGCTATTTGAAATCCTTTACGTTGAACTAACTGAACGTTGAAATAAGTACAATCAATGAAAAGTTCCTAGATAAACATTTTTTTACATCAAAACATCAGAACTGTATCAATAAAAATGAAAATAACTTTTTGGTATTATTTTTTTGTTATTTTATGTGAAAAGCATTTTAAATGGAAATAATAAATCGAATAACGCCTCAGTTTTGTGCATGTTTAAAAACCTTTCATGTGCAGACTACGTTTAAGTGTGCAGTGATATACATACTTTAATGTAGATAAATGGTTGATTGCTTATTCAAATTTATTTATAAGTAGAATATATTTGGGTAGTGGGTTTGAGAGTAGTGTTGCAAGTTTTGTCTCGCTCGAACAATATTTACGCTAGCCCGAATTTAAAGGAGTTTTTTTTAAAAGAATGTATGTGAATAAATGAATCCTCTTTTTTTAACGGTTTGTATTCAAGTCCCCCTGATTTAGAGCGATTGAAACGGTTTTAACCACGCAATCTGTGAGTGAAAATTGCCTTCCAAAACGATTCTGTGAAACGATTCTTTCTCGCGTGGAGATTACGTGAAGAGATTACTAGCCAAGTTACGAAACACTCTATGGTAGCTACGGTGATTAAACTGTTTCCAACAGCGTGTTCTCTGAGTTGTGTATTACGAAACCAACACCATATTCGCCCTGGGACCATTGGCGTCCTTTGTGTGATGCGAGAGAGAGTTTCTAGGTTTCCCCCATTGTGTTTTTGTGAACGTTATCGCCAGCACAGTTTCTCGAGTCCCAGCTTACATGGAAATGATGGGAACACTCATAGTAGAAAGATAATTTAAAAACCAAACTTTTCGAACAATTTGACAAACGTAAGTAAATTTAAAAATTAATTTCTATGATGTTATATTTTAGATATAAATAAAATACATGGCCCCAAACCAACAACTTTTTAAATTTAAATAATCAAACATATAATGAACTGTATACTTTACCAAAGTATTTGAATTACGAGTGAAAACAAATTTTTTGATATAAAATTTAAAAAAAAATCAATTAAAATTTGTTTAAGGACTTTGGCCGTCTCTTTTGTTCATGTGCTTACATTAGAACTTTTATTGAAGAACAAAACGAAGATGAAAATTTGCGAAACACTAATCTTCAGTAATATTTTCATAGCAATTGGAACTTCATTTTTGGTGTGTAATGAAAAAGGTGATTATATTATCAAGAAGAAAGAATTAGCAGTATCAGAAAAAATTGGTACATTTGCTTATTCTGTATACAAAAAACATTATTTTGATGATATACTTTCTGTTGTGGTAGTCATGCGAACTGTTTCTTGTTCAAAGAGCGAGGAGGTATTTCTATCGAAATTCCAATCAAGAGTTTCAAAAACATTGTATGCCTTGGACTTGTCTAAAAATAACAACGCAATTGCTTCAAACGGGGAGAACATACTAGAAAGTTTCGGATACGTCATTTTCTCAGACCGCTTTGAAGTCGACGAGTTCAAAGATACACTATTCATACTAAAACAGTACAGCTTCTGGAGCAATGAGGCATATTTTATGTTTGTTTTGACAGACTTCAACGGTATTCCAGCAGATAGAATCAGAGACACTTTAGAAAGTTTTTGGAGGGTGTACGAACTGCTGCATTTCGTTATAATTTTCACAGAAAACACTGATTTCAAAGAGAAATCATGCAGCGATTACGGAATGACTGTCCTATCATTCAACCCGTTCATAAACGGCGGTGTAGTTTTCGACGCATCCAGCCCGAAAGTTCTAGACTTCATTTTCTCCGAGAAGATTCCCGACCTCAACAGGTATCCGATGGTAGCCAAACCGCTGCACATTCCTCCCTTGCTGGTGGAGACGGTGTCTCCGAGCGGGGAGGTCTCCTACAGCGGACCGGCGTTCGACTTGGCCTACGAGTTCACCTCCCGCCTGAACGGCGACCCCTTGATGGACCTGGCCGGCGTGAACCTGTCTTCGTGGTCGACGCCCGCGTCGTTCCTCGAGCAGACTCAGTTCAACTTCTTCCCGCTCCCCCTCACGCCCAAGATGCTCAAGGTGGCCACGTACCCGTTCGCGGTGTGGCAAGTCTCGCTGGTCGTCCCGAAGGCCCAGCCCAGGCCCAAGTGGATGAGCCCCATCAATCCGTTCCGACTTATGACCTGGGTCGTCGCCTTCCTGATGTACCCCGTGTGCGTCGTGGTCGTGCTCCTGCTGTCGCGCTCCGAGCAGCAGCGGTCGTCAGGCAACCTGTTCCTGGACGTCTACGAGGCTTACTTCTTCGGCAGCCTGTCCTTCCCGCACCGGTCCATGCCGATGCGCATCTTCCTCTCCACCGTGCTCATCTACAACACGGTCTTCAGCAACGCGTACACGGGCTCCTTGTTCACGGTGATCAGCATCCCGCAGTACTTCCCCGAGATACAGTCCTTGGACGACCTGTACGCCCGCTCGCTCCCCATAGCCGTCGCGACCCAGCACGGGGCGGCCGAGTCCTTCGACTTCTCCGAGTACCTGGAGATGTTCGACCCGAGCGACGAGCTCTCCATCAGGATCTACATGCTGCTGAGGCTGCTGGACACCGACGTGAACGGCATCATCGACATGATGAAGGTTCACCGCAACGTGACCTTCCCTTGCGCCAGCGCCATGGGCAAGTACTTCGTCAGCAGCCTGGACAACTTCGACGGCCGGCGCCCGCTCCTCCACTGGATGGGCTCGTTCTACTTGACCGCCCCCTTCTCGATAGAGGCCCGGAGGAACTCGCCGTTCCTGAGAACTTTCAGCTGGCTGCTGTGGCGTCTCAGGGAGGACGGCTTGCTGAACAAATACGAAAACGACATCATCACGAAGCATGAAACCAAAGCCATGATCCTCTCTTCACCTGACGAATTCGTGTCATTTTCAATGGAGCATCTGGGAGTGTTTTTTTGTGTCTTGTGTGTTGGATTGGTTTTGAGCATTTGTGTGTTTATATTTGAAAAATTTTTTTCTATAAGGTTTGAAAAATTTAATATCGCAATAGGTGAAAATCGAAAGTTCTGATTCTACCGACAACAATATTTTTACTTCTTCTAAGAAAAAAATTAATAAATTAAGATTAAATGCATTTTAAAACTATGAGAATTGTGATAGGATATGTTTATATTTGTTATTATTAATGGTATTTCAGTTTTCAAAGAGATTTACATAATGAGGTAAGTTATAATAAACAGACAATGTTGTTCTAATTTTAGTGTCTCCAGACAGTACGTGTTATAAAATCATATTTTGTACCGTAAAACCCTGTTGGTTGTTTTGTAATATATAAATCCATTATTTTTATTTGAAATTGAATGCAGTTAAGATTGTGAGGCCACTTATAGATTAAATATTTTTGAATTTACTATTATTAATTATCATATATTATATTATTTAAGTTGTAAGTCAATTATTTATAAATTATATATAGTTTCACTATGATTGGATATGATTTAGAAGACTAAATTTTTACATTATATACGGAAAATTAAATTTTTGTTTCACTACAAAGAATTAATTTTTACTGGAAATATTAAAGAACTATGGACTGAACAGAAGTGAAAAGAATTGTGACCCAGAAGAGTTTCAGCCGCCCTAGTGCGTATTTGAATTTGTATTTGTATTGGTTTTAGAATATTTTACTGAAATTTGTAGGCATATATAATACTTCGTGAAGAAATATTTAATGATTAATTCATTGTGTAAAAAAATTATTTTTTTTTTAGTTATATATAAATAGTAATTACGTCACGGTACCATGGTACCAGAATAAGAATTTCTATGAAGAATACCGCAGCTCATAAAGGACATAATTTACATAAATTGTACGAGTTGCGTGATTTGGCATGGTGAAACTCAGAACCACTAGCGACGAGGATTTTCTACTACATCCTACTCAGCAGAGTTCCCGAGAAATATCTACTTCGAGAGTCATCTACGAGAGTAAAATCTACCATTTGGAACCGATGTGGGACTACATATATTGTAATTAGGAGTTATGGAATTCTTGGTTATTGAACGACACCTCGTACTTTCATAACAAGTGATGTGTAAGACTATTGTAACTAATAGTATTGTTGTTAGTAATAATGACGGAGATTCATAGATTTTAATTAAAAGAGAAAGTTAATTTATTTGTTTTAAATATTTTGATATTTACTGGTCATATATTTAGTTTTGTCTTTTGCTACTGGATACGGAGGTCTGGAATAAAAAGAGTGTTTCATTCTCAGTACTAGAAGGTGAAATAGTTCAACCCCGTACATTAAAAAAAATGTAATTCATATCACATTTTGATATTGTTTTGAACATGATATCACATTTTTGAAACATCAACTTAAGTTTCAAAGTTTTGAATGAACTTTTATAATATTTGTAATTTTAAATTGATTTTTTATTGAATAAGGCACTACACTCGTGCACTAGTTTTGTGATTTTGTATCACGAGTGAAGTAAATATACACAAACAGTAAAATAATTATTTTAATGTTGTACGATAGTGAATATTATACACTATTTGAACATTTTCTAACTTTGTACGGTATGTTATATTGATTTATGTTTGTAAACACGCATATGAGACAGCTGTAAAAATTTTTATATGTTTAAATACTGCGTAATATATTTGCTATAACTCAACAAAATATAACGGTCATGGAAATGAAAATTACGCATTATAATAACTGGTCATTTAATGTTTAGGCTAATAAGTTCCCAAGACTTGTGTATAATAAATTTAGCAGCTGTTCTCTACTGGAATTGTAAATTTTTAAGTCATATACACATTGTGCCGGCAGCAAGAAGACATTTGAGTGACGTCATCGACAAACAAGAATCTTCCCTCCTTCCTCCTCTCCTTCTTATTGTCCCCTCCCTGGTGGTCTGTGCTGCCTCCCCTCCTTTTCCATTACTCCAGTCTTCTCTCTGCGCATGCGCTCAAGCGTTTGGTCTCCCTGGTAGTTGCAACGACTGTTTGACGTCCTTCTTATTTCAGGTTTGAAAGAGGTAACATGTAAATAATAGGGTAGCTGATAGTACGTCTTCTCCGACGTGTGTGGGCAGCACGAAGGGGGTATGTGATTGATTAATTTTGGATTAGGATTTTTTCTAAATTGGTTTTCGGATTGCCTTTGGAAATTTTGTTTTGATTATCATTACTTACGTTTCATAATGTCATTCAGTCGTTTTGTTTGGCTGTGTTGCCTTTGCCCAGTATTATCAATTTTATAGGTAAACTTAAAATGTTCACGAGTGGTCGGTGCCTGTCACACTCTATGTAAAAGGAGTTAAATAAAACCTTACGAGTTAAATTCTTAACTGTAACTGTATATGTGGTGCTTTTACCGACGCCGCGGTGTCGTAAATATGTAATGTTAGCAATATATTTGTTTTATTGTATTGCAGTTTGCACTAACGATGTTTCGTGAATCTATGACAGGGTTCGGTTAGGTTAGGTCGTCATCTGAAATTTTTGTTGTAACCTTTGTCAGATGCGGTAATTGTAACAGGGTTCTCTCTTTCAATATAAATTTTGACCAGTGTATTAATTGCTCTTGATATCGCTCTTGCATGAATCTAGCGAATTATTGTATTGCATGAATTGTTCAGTATTTTGCATCTGCATGATTTTACAGGTTAGTCATTGCTATTGCTATGTACTGTAATCACGAGTCTTATTTAGTACTGTTAAGCTTTAATTGTTTGATCATGATATGCAGGAAACATTAGTGTATTGCCCGAATTGTTCAGTATTTTGCATCTGCATGATTTTAAAGGTTAATTGGTACTGTAATCACGAGTCTTATTTAATGCTGTTAAGCTTTGTTTGATCATGAGATGGAGGAAACGTTATTGTATCGCATGAATTGTTCAGTATATTGCATCCGCATGATTTCAAGATGTTTCATTGCTATTGGTACTGTACTCACTCGTTGTATTCGCTGTCATTTTCTTAGTTGCATGTTACTTGTTTTGAATGAATAAATCTGTTGAACGAACTTGTGTAAATCCCTTGGAACGTATTATTCTGGTAAGAGTTCACATATCCTTTATTAGGCACCTTGCTTTCTTAATCTTCTATTGCTGTTTTATTTAACTTAATTGATAAATTCTTGTACTATACCCCGAGGTTGGTACAACATAAATTTATTTTTTACTTTTACAAAATGTTTCTTTGGAAACCATTTGCCAACTAATATTTGTAATACTAGAAGAAAAATATTGCCAATTTGTACAACTCTTTGCTATGGTTATTTTTGCATATATTAAATGCGTTTTATGACACAATACTGACTATTTCCTGTCGTGCTTGCGAATATCTGTGCATAATTTTAAATTTTTGATTGAGATTTCATACAAGCATAATATTTTTAAACCATGGAAAAGTAAATCATATATTCAACAATTAGATGTTTTATTTGTTTTATAATGAATATTAATGTGCGCAGTGAACATTGGAAAGCTATCCAGGGCATGGCTTTTAAGTACTGGGACAACACATAGTATTAATGCCCGAGCAAGAATCCGAATCTAGTATTACTGAGATTTTTTTTAGCTAAACCGTTTTTAATGTTTATACTCAATTTAACAAATATATGTATTTTTAAATGATAATCTTAGGTACATTTACAAAAAAAACGTTTATAGTGTACAAAATTAAAAATATTCCAATTCAGAAGCATATAATTATACGTACTAAAACTGATTTTTACTCTTCTGTAGTACAATTGAGACATGCATATTAACAAAACAAAACCTTATGTTGGTCGGATGTATTTAAATCAAGTAAAAATAATTTATAATAACGGCATTTAAGTATACTAATTTTTACCTTAGTATATATGACTTTTAAAGATCCACTGAAAAAACTAAAAAAAAAGCACAAATAATAAAATAAAGAAAATTAATTTAAAATTTGTAATACATAGGTATATATAAACACACACACACTTCTACCGTTCTGCTAAACAGGTGTTGTAATGATGATATCTCTGACGCGAAATTATATTTACGGATAAAATGCATTTACAACGATCATCACTAGGCTTTATTATAATATTATTAGTAATTTATACTTTTGTTTCTGTAGTCTGTAGTTCTTGGAGACATCTTGACGTGCACATAAAATGCCTTGTAATATAGGTATAACACGAAAAAGTGCCCTTTTAGGTAAACCCTGAAAAACAGAAAAATCGCTTTAACTCCCATAATATGGAAATATCACATCCGTTTGAACGTATTATAACTCGCAGGATTATAATTTTTTCTGTCTGAATAAGTTTTTGATACGACCAACCGTAAATGCAAGCGGTTGAAAAAACTAGGGTTGGAGGACAAAAAATCTAATAACTCCTATCATAGGCATAACATCGAATTCGTACAGATGGTGTATTATCTAAAACTTTGGTCTTAAACAATTATTGATTAGACGAACCGTTGATGCAGGGGTTGAAACAATAAAGGAGTAGAATATAAAAAAATCATAATATCTGCACCAATTACACTATTAAATCCGTCCTTTTTTTAGTGTAAAAAATAAAATTATTCTCTATAACATTCGACTGAAATAATTTTTATGTGACCAACTATTACTGCAAGGGGTGGAATAAACAACGTCTGGAGTAAAAAAAAAGCATAACTCCCTTTGTAGGTGCACCATAAAGTTCGTTCAATTATTTTATAAATATTATTATTTTTATTTAAAACTTTTATCTGAAACAATTAATACCTAGACAAACCGACAAACCTTTGGTGAACCGGGTTTAAAAAATGAAGGGTTAGAATAAAAAAACATAACTCCCTTAATAGGTACACAATCAAATCCGTAAGATTTGTTCGTAAATATGATAATTATTATGTTATTATATTTCGTCTGAAACCATTTTTAATAATACAAACCACCACTGCAAGGGATTGAAAAAACCTGGACTTGAAATAAGAAAATAAATAAAACTTTTCTACCATGTACTTCATCGAATAAATGTATATTATTTTTAATTTTTTTTAGATATTGCTGCAAACTTATATTTTAAAAAAAATATGTAACAAATAAGTAGCCTACTTAAAGGGGTGGAATTAACAAGGGTAGAAAGACAATAAAGTCATTACTTTTTTAAATAGATATACTATAAAATCCATTATAATCCTACGAACGCGAGAGACGAAACCGCGATGCCAGGTTTGGAGCTGGCTGGCGGCCCCGCGTGGCCACTGACGTCACGCGCCATCCATTGACGTAAGGCATGCTATGCACGCCTGGCCGGGTTACAAGGGTCGACGCTACCTCTTCCCTCTCCGCTCCCCCTGCATCGTACTGCTTCGGCGCTGTTATCTATCGCTGAGCGGCCTTGGGAATTCCGCAGGCCGCCGCGCGGAGCGGCGTGAATGGACGCCGGCCTTCTGGACTCTTCGGGCGTCGGGTCCGCCGGGGATGACGCGACTCGTCACAGCTGCTCTCGTTTGTTCTGAAAAGACGACCCACTAGTACTTAAGCAGCGACGCCAGCCTCCGCGAGAGTTCCGAGCGAGTCCCGCGACAGTTACGGAGTTACAAGAGCGAAGAGAGGTGCGACATCGGCGAAGAGGGTGAGAGACCCCCCTCTCCCCCCCTCCCCCCCCCCCGAGATAGGTGCAACGCGGAGTTCGACTGGATCGTGAGAGTGTGACCGAGTGGCGCGAGACTGTGTGTGTGGACAGGTGCGAAGTAAGGAGCGTACCCCCTGTTGAGTCAGCTCCAGTGAAGAGTGCGATCTGCGGAACTCACATGTTGGAAACTGACTTTTCAAGGCCTATCCTCGTAAAAGAAAAAAAAAACACATTATTTTTACAGTATACATGCATTAAACACACGGTCTGGTGTACGGTAATGCAAATTGAAGCTAATGGATTGTACCGAGAAGGAGTTTCCCAAGACGCGTATGAAGCCTGCTTTACTGCTTACGGCCGCAAAATCGGTACGATCCCTGTGTGTTTTGTAAATTGTTGGATAAACCATTTTACTTTAATTCTTCGGGGTTCTGTCATTCTGTATTTTGTGTCTTGTTTCCCACAATTCCACACCACAGCACGTGCCACCTCCTGGTGCTTAAGAGTCTGTGTTCCTGCCATTAAATTTATTCACTGTAATGTTATTTTGTAAGTGGAACATTTATTCTTGTAAAATTACAAATGTTTGTACATTTTTACGTTAACATGAAAACCACTAAATCACTAGAAAATAGTGTTCGTACGAATACTTTGTTGAGATTCGTACCCGGGAATTTAGGCTTTATGTTGTCCCGTTATCTCTAACATTTAAAGTTATTTTTTAACCGTTCCCTGAATAGCTTTCCAGTATTAACTGCGCACGTTCACAAGCACAATAAAACCAAATAAAGTTCAATTATTAAATATTCGATTATCTTTACCATGTTTTGAAAACGTTATGCTTGAATAAAACATAAATTAAAATACGAAATCATGCGCCAATTTTCGTAAGAAACACTTAGTATTATCTCGAAAAAACATATTTCATATATGCAAAAATAGCCATAACCATGCGTTTTACAAAGTTGTAATCTTTTTTTTGTAGTTTTTCAAACTATTTCTTGGCAACTGTTTTCCAAATGAATATTTTGTAAAGGTACAGGAATTTTTTTTTTCTGTGTGGTGATTAGTGCTTGTATTGTTTGCGTTTCATCACTCTCCACCGCAATCACTCCCTGCAGCATGTACCTGCCACAAATGTGGACATTACACGCGTAAAAGTTGGACCTCCAAAAGTTCTGCCGCTTCCTAAGAAAGTGCTGGGTAAGGATCTCTCTGCAGGATGCAAAAGGACAAGCATCTATCTTCGAGGCGACCTCCTCCTCACTTACTCCTACTCGCGCCCTGAAAACTTTGCGCTAGCGATTGCCACAGCAGAGGACTCGCGAAGGAAAACTTCCAGCAACAGACGAGTCTTGCCCTAAGAAGGAAATGAAGAAAAATGTTCTTCGTGTTCTGAAATAAGTACTGAAAACTCACATTCCTAGCGCCGAGTGCAACAAAAAAAAACTTTAAATGTAACAAATTGACCCACATTTTTATTAACATAAATTTTTTTGTTCTTAATTTGTAGCTAACAATTTGCATTGTGAAATCAGTATAAATCAATATTAAGTATATCTACATGAATTCATACAGATAAATTCAAAGTGTATTGAGTGATTTTAAAATTTTAACATATTAAAAACGTTTTCTTTTTAGATAGTTTAGTACCTAAAACAAGCTTAATAAATAAGTGTGTCTGTGCAATGTGATTTAAAAAAAAAACGATGTGGCCATTGACTTGTATTTCAAAGACAGTTCAGACAGTATTACTGGGATTTATTTAATGGTTATAAACGAGTTCAGACTATATGATGATAAGGTATCGAGTTAAATGCACTAAAAAAATCCATTAATACTAGCAATGAATAGAAAATAAATATAAATCGGAGTTTGCGACTGAGCTTTGAAGTGACAATTTCTAAGCTGTCTTAAACCCATTTGTTTTAAAATAAATCCAATGAAATCGCATTTTTTACGCAAAAATTTACAAATTTTGCATCGGGTTTATGGTCTTTACAAAGATATTTTATGTAGGTAAATTTACAACTTAACTCAATTATCTTTTAATCAAAACACAGGAATTGATTTAATCGCATAACCCCCCCCCGCCCCCAAAAAAAATATTAATTACTCAAAATACCAACCTGGAAGCTAATGACCGAATTGCATGAGAGGCAGCCACAACCCGTCAGTTTTGAAATTGTTGAAACGTTTCCATATCGGCGAGACACGAAAATTTAAAACTGAGGCCAATTAAATCCGCGAAATAGCTGCTGAATCTCACAATTTTAAACACGGTAAAGCGACTGAGATTTCAAACAGTGAAATTTGACAGATGGAAACCTCGGATTCGTATCTGTAGTGCAGTTTTCAAAATAGCTTGTCCGGCTAATTACTTAAGGTAGCTGAATTCAGGCATATAAAAATTAATGTGGAATGGCAAGGAACACCCCCATCTGGAAGGTGTAGTTGCGCTTCGAGTGATAAGCTTTTACAAATTTTAGCCCAATTGTTGTATGACGTCAGGCATTTGATGTTAGCTATCGGAAAGAAAAAAAAATAACTGTAAGCGGCTTCCTCGCGTGATGCGGGAATAGACGCAATCACATCAGATAAATGCTGGATGTGAACACACGTTACGTAAAGGTTTTTTTTTTTTTTTAATAACCGTGGGAGTTCATTCGAAACTATTCCCAGTTGTAAGAACTATATGTACCATACTTTGCGACAGCAGCTTGTGTTTGAACACTAATTAGCGCAGTCTCTACCTTTTTTATTGGTCCGCTTTCTTTCAGGTACGCGCCTAATTTCGGCACACGATTCGCAGCCATTCACTGCTCGCAGTCCAACGAGCGCTCATAATTGTTTTTTTTCCACGAAAAATTTACCTGCTCGTATAAAAAATCATAAAACAGGAATCTTTCAAATAAGTATAATTTTATTAAGGTTCCCTTTACCATGATTCACGCCTTTCCAATGTTTATGCGTTCATTCCGAGCGACAGGCGAGGCTATTGAAAGAGTATGCGCCGTGTTTCGCTGCCACTTATAAACAACCTGTTTAAGAATTGGAAGTTCACACGAAGTTTTTGGATTTGTTTACTCTTTTGTTTTAGACACGACGAAAACTCAGCACTAAATCAGTTAACATTTTTTTTAAAAACTAGATTATAAAAAAAACTTTTTATTAAACATTGAACATAGTATGGCATAATAAATAATTCCATTACACACACACACACAGAGAGAGAGAGAGAGAGAGAGAGAGAGAGAGAGAGAGAGAGAGAAAATTAAGTAACATAAATACTAGAAATTAATTTCAAGCAAACAATATAACACATCGCATGAAATCCAGCTGGTCATATTTTGAATTCAGCGTTAGATGCACACTGTCTCAGGGAGTCTAGGTATCCCATTCCATAGATGGTTCGCATGGTGAACCATGCGGGCTTTTGAAGAAGTTGCTATGGGATCCAGTGTCTAAAGGTTCTGTCCTTGTCTGGTGATGATGTATCCGCGCTTGTCACTCAGAGAGCTGAGAACACAAGTGGCTTGGTTTATTTTTGAAAACTGTCACCAATTTACCAAGGTCAGGCTTAGGTTTCCCAATGGCAACAACGAAAGAGACTGGATAAAAAATCATTTAAAATGCATTCATGTTTTTATATATTGATTACTGAATGCTAAAATTACATACTTAAGGGGCCCGCCTACCTGGTCACACACACGGTGTGCAGAGCTTCAGGAAAAACAACGCGATTTCAAAACTACTCAAGATATCCGAGTGGGGTATGTTTACGAAAAGCTTTTAAGAGTTCGCTGAGGCCCGAAAAATACTTTTAATTTTGGATCATGTTTTTAAACTGTATTTCTAGAAGAGTTAAAATGGCTGAAACGCATGTTTTCAGAGTAATTTTTAGGTGTAAAACAAGTGGTACAGATTCTTGAAAGCACTTAAGGGACTTGCATTACACCTTTATCTTAATTTCCCCGTAATATAAAAATACGGTCACCGCACAAATTTCACAGTTATCAATTGACGACGAGAAGACTGCGCGCCAGTTCAGAGCCTTGAGCTTAAAGGCGATACCGCGCTAGAAATACCATCGAGCGTCGCGCTTATCATCCCGCCTCACTAACACACATACACCCCTGACGAGGCGGGCCCCTTAAAATAATGAGTTTCAAAACGAAGGCTAAATACAAACGGGTGATTTAAAAAATTTATACCACATTATTTCATGTTTCCAGTACACGTTAGAACTGACATAAAAAAAATATTTTAAGTTCATGAAAATAATTTAATTAGGATTATTCATGAGCGGAAAGGTAAAATATTATATGTAAAAAAAAAAATATGATGCTGCCCCCTTTAATGTGACAGCCACAAATACCAACCAGACGGCAATTGAACAGTCTCCTTCGAGCTTGGAGCAGCAAGTGGAAGCTGGCAAGAAAGGCCGAGAGGTAATTACCGCCTGCCCTTTGCTCCCCCTCCACGTCCTCCTGACTCAACCTGCTCAACCCCTCCACCCCCCTCCCCACACACACCCCCCCCCCCCCCCGGTCCAAGTCCTTGGCCGGAGACGTGGCGCAGTTGGTGTGTTTCGTTCCCGCCGAACGGGAATCGATACATCGTTCAGGCCCGAAGCAGGCGGCTCCGAAGTGACTCGTCAAGTCCCGTGGTGCGTCGAACAGGCGAGAGGGCAGAAAATGGCATGGATGGGAAAACTTTTATACGCATCGATAAGTCGGTCTTTCGATACACCGCTTTGAATTATATCGATACCAACAAAATTCAAACTGAAAATATCGATTATTTCAATATATCGGTAGGTATACATAATATTGTACAAGCTTTTACCCATGCGGGAAACCTTCGGTCCACCATTTTATTATTTATTTCGGTGTAATTTATTTACAGATAAAATAATTTATTTTTTAATCATAAAATAATATTTTAATCAAATTCGATATTATTAGTACTAAAAGTGCTGTCAAAAAATATCAGTATTAAAATATCGATACTAAACTACTACTATTTTGAACCTGAAATAACGATAAAACGATATATCGTTGCCATTCCTAACTGGAACTGCCTTTCATAAAATTGTCAGTATTCGAAACATTTTTTATTCGAGGAAAGGAATTCGAGAATATTATTGGAGGAAATGTAGTAAATTAAAAAAATTAATTCAACACTGATAAGTCTGAAGAATACTTGCCCTTATTATCTTTGAAATATTTGTGCAATGGGAGTGCAAAAGCTTACATCAAGTCAATACTTGCCCTGTTATTTTAGTTTTTGCCAAAATATTGTGCATTTGATATGAAATTATTTTAGTGTAATTAGAATATTTATTTATTTCGGAATAATAATAATAGTAAGTGGAAAAAAGAATAAAGGAGTCGAATGTTAAAAAGACTTGGTTAAAACTTTTCATTTCGTGAACATTATTTTAATTCTGAACCTCGAAATCTTGATTCCGATTCAAGGGGTATTTTCGAGGTACCTATTCTTTTGGATTCGAATTTTAGATTTTGATTGGAGAAATTTGGAGTTAGACCCCATCACTAAATAAACCCATTAAATAATGATTTTATTTTTCAGTATGAAAATCCTCCTATTAAAAAATAAAATAAAATATTGTTATATTGTAAATTTATTTAATGTAATATACGAAAAAAAGAAATAATAGAAATAAACTTATGTTAGGATACTATTTACACAGTTAACGGTCCAACCGGAATATCGGGAGATGGTTTATGGTTGCCAGCAAGGGTGGGGAAGGTGAGAAGAGGGGGTTGTTCGAGAATTGAATACCGATGGCTGGACGGCGCGGAATTCGCCAGCGCTGACCTACCTCTCGGCAGCAGAAGGGGGTGGGAGGGGGTGTTCGCCCGCTCGGCGGATGTCTGCGGTGCAAAAGGCGGACAGCGAGCAGACATTCCAGACACCGTGCAAGAGCAGACGAGCAGACAAGTTTCCGAGGTATGCTATATGCCTTAATAAAAAAAAATTGTTTGTCCGTCAAGTCGGTTTACGGACGATAGTTTAACGTGACAACGTCATAACAAGACATTGATGAAATGATTGCATACTTTTATGAATAAAATTGGAATCATTTTTATTGAATTATCACTATTTTGTATGCATACAAAGAAGGAATGAATTGAAATCTACAATTTAATTGATAAATTTACTTTTATTTGCACTCATTTATTCAAATATGTTTATTACTTTAACGAACAGATTATTTTAACTATAACTTTTATACATGTTTGCTTTTTAACTACTTCCAATCTGTGTTATTCTGTTAAGGATAGGACGGTGATAGGAAAAGTAGGAAACGAATGGGAGTGTTTCAAGTTTAATGTGCCTCGAAAAACTCAAATCGATGGTTGTTCCAATCGAGTGGAAGAGAGATAGATGCGGCGCAAGCGTACAATGAGCGTAACGGGACAATGAGTCATCCTTTTCCGTGCGTGCAGCCGGCGTTCATCTATTTATTAGACGTTGTCACGTCAAATATATTTTTCCTCGGTATTTACTGTATATTAATATACCAAATTTAACGAAAACAGTTTTTCTAGATTTTTGAGAAATATAGGTGGCACAATATTGAAATTTTGAGTTCTCAGGTATCTCTACAATGTAAAACAAATTGCGAACAAAAATAATTTAGGACGTCGCTAAATAGTAATCTCAATTTATTGTCGCGTAGCAATTGACCTTGGCTTCGATTATGTTTCGTTTGCTGTCGAGTCCACGCTTGCTGTCCTAGAAGCATGTAACGACATTCCACATAACTAAGAAACTTCATAACTTAGTAACACACAACATAGAATAATCATTACTTAGAAATACACAGCTTTGAACTGCAACATATTTTAAAAGAAAACTTTGCATATTTGCCTATTTATGTTCGCGGGAGGGAAGTTTTACTTATTGTAAACCTATAAATATTTTGAAATTAATATACTTATATTATGCACAATACATGTAAATTTTAGACTGCAGCATTTAGCCTGACAAATAAATTAGAAGATGCAGCAGTGTTTTGAATATTTAAGAGCACTTAAGAAGTGGCAAATATCTTCGATACCACATTTGTTCTAAATTTATTTTTATTGTTTGGAAAAATTCTAAGTATTTTTAAACTTGCTCTTTTCGTGACTTAATTGACGTAGAGTAAGTATTGTTTGGCACACTGATAGGCTTGGTACGTCCCCCAGATGTTCACGAAAGTGAATATAGCTGGAAACGCAGGTCCACCCTCGACGAAATAGGGTCGAGGGAACAGCGGAAACGCGCATGCGCATCAGACTTTAACCTATAAAAATGTCCGTTGCGTATTGAGCACGCAATTCTTAGCAAATTTAAATTTCACTCTCAAAGCATCATAACTGTTTTTATAAGAAAAAATTGTATTCGTACAAAGTTTGTATTAATCTTATAATTTATACATAAAACTTTTGTCTGAAACAATTTTTGATTAGGCGAACCATGGCTGCAAGGGGTTGAAAAAATAAGTGGTAGAATCATAAAAAATGCATTATTAACTTACCATGATACAGTTAAATCCGTCCTGTTTTACTGTAAAACCTAAATTTTTTATCTATAACATTCGTCTGAAATAATTTTTTATACGACCAACTATTAATGCTGGGGTGGATTAAACAACGTTTGGAGAGCAAAAAAAAAAAAAAAAAAAAAAAAAAAATTAACTCCCTTCGTAGACGCACTATCAAGTTCGTTCAAATTTTTTGGTTATATTATAATTTTTATCGAAATTTTTGTCTGAAATTTTTTTTGATTAGATGAGCCATTGATGCAGGGGGCTGAAAATGGGTATAATTGTAAATAAAATGTAATATCCGTACCATGTACACTATCAGATTCGTTCTAATTTATTGTAAAACCCTGAATTGTCTACTACTTTTGTCTGACACAATTTTTGATAATACAAACCATCATTTCAAGGGGGTGGAAAAATCTGGGGTTGGAATGAGAAAATAAATAAAACTTCCCTAACCACTGCACTATTAAATCCATTTTTGTATTTGTTTATCTGTCTCAATATTGACTAAAAATGTTTTTAAACGAATTTTGTTTGTCCAACCATTGCTGCAAGAGGTGGAAATAACAAGGTTTGAAAGTAAAAATTATTACTTTTTAAATATATATACTCTCATATCCGTTATAATTTATTGTATGAATTCTGAAATTAATCTAAAACTTTGGCTGAAAACTTTTTTGATAAAACGAATTTTTACCGTAAAAACATGGCTTAGAATTTAAAAAAAAAATGGAAAACTTTCTGAGTATCAATTTCGTTGGAATTTATTTTAAACCATCTTAATAATATTATCTTAAGCATTTTTGCAGAGAAATGTTTTTATACGACTACATTATTAGTCCAAGGGATGAAAAAACGTGTTTGCAGGGCAAAAAATTTAAATAATTACCTTAGTTGGCATGTAATATGAAATTTGTTCTAAGCTATTCTATGCTGAGTTGTGAACTATTTAATTATGGATACATTGAGTTAAAAATATTCGTAATATTTTCACTGCATGGAAAATGGGCAAATATTTAATCTATCATTTTGTGATATTGGAGAACACAAATATGTTATGTATATTATGTTCTTTAAATTGTTTCAGAAGTTTATAGAAGTTCCTAAAATATTTCGAGAGTTAATAGGTACTTCGAAATCTACCTACGTCTGTAGGCTGAGCCAAAAGGTTCTTTTTTTTTTAATATTATAATAGCTGAAGTATCCGGCGTTGCCGGATTTTACACATCACGAAGAGAATCATTTAAATATCATATATGAGTATATTATATGAAGTTGGAGTACCCTTGCTTCTCTATGGCAGTCTACAGACAGACTACTTTCGCACTGCTCATTATACATACATGTCCCTCCTCGCGGATACGCCACTGCCGTTGCACTAGAATTTGCCATTGTGACGAAGAAAGTATCAACAATGCAATGGAAAAAATTTCATCAACAATAATTCAAGGTTTTTTCTCTCGAAATCTCACCTGGACATTGGCCTTCCTCGCGTTTTTGAGGGTCAAGTAAGCAAAATTTCAACTCAGTCGAACGAATACACAAAGAAACATTAATTTTTTGTGCAAAGAATGTAGAAAATGCCCGTGCATAATACATAAAATTTACAAATAAATTTTAAAAAAATACGTATTATTGAAATGCAATCCCATTGGTTTGCCAGTTTGTTACGATTCCGTGAAATGTGGATTGTTCCGGTATATATCCGTCTCCGTTTGCGTGATGCTTTTCCGTTTCCGTGCCATTGTAGAGCGGAGAATCAGAACGTGAATTACTTAGAAGTGTTTCGGAGTTGGTGAGTTTTTTTGGGTTAAGAGAGCACACACACCTTGCCGCTGCGGTGCAAGCGATAGGTCGACCACCTATCGTTCGCCAGTCGAGGCACGTCCTATCGACTGTTGGGGAACAGCGGGAGGAGTTGGTGGAGGGGTTGAAAGACGCGCGATAGCCCGATACTTCCGCAGATCACACCGGCCCCATTTTTTTCTTCTTCTTCTCTCTCTCTCTCTCTTCCTTCTCTTCGCCCTTCTCCACCGTGCTGGGGTTAGGTCCAGCGAGCCACGCCCGACGGCATTCAATTACTGACCCCTTCCCACGAGGGTCCGGCTGCAAATACCTCTCAGGGGAGAAGCGGAAAGAAAGTAGACAGTCGATTTCCCGTACATCCCCCCCCCCTAATCCAGATAGGAAACGAGCGAGCACCCGCACCTTTGGATAAACGCCATCCCCTACCTCCCCCCTCCACCGCAGAAAAAAAAAAGATTCCGATGCATTTTTTTTTATTTCCCAATATCTCCCGCTGTAGTGGAGATAGTGGTTTTTTGAGCGCTACAGAAAACATAGCTACAATCCCTTTTTGAAGTTATACTTCTTTAGGAGCGTCATGGAAACATTATGTGAATTAATTTTTTTTTCAATGATGCGCGGAGCAAAAATTGACATGATGAAAAAAAAAGGTTAATACAAAAGAAATTATATGTGTGCTTTTAAATCATAAAACTTTAGTTATTGATATTGAATACTTATCTTTATAATCAAAAACATTCATTTATTCTGAATTTCAGTGATAGAAATGGTGTTTTATAATATTTTTCAAGTGTATTTTAAAATTTATGTATATGAGGTTATGTTATATATTGTATAATTTATTTTCATTACAAATTATAAGTTTTTTATTTAATGAATAAAAATATAATAAATAAGAATAAATATTCAGCATAGATATTTATTTTTATTATTAACTAAAATTAATCTCTTGTTTTACTGAATTAAAAATTAATACTGAATACTGAGTATTTATTTAAGTTTTAAAATTTGATTGTATTTATTCTTTACCAACCGTTTTTTAGTATCACATCAGTGTTTTTATTTTTAAAATTCTATTAACTCTTTGCATGCAAAATTAAATTAGTTTTTATTCACTAATTAAGTATAAATTCTAACGCGCGTACATCCTATATGTACCCATCCTCCTCCCACCTGTTTCGAAATTAAACTGAGCTCGAATACTCTGAGAGGAACTATTGTAATGATAGAAAACTGGGCTGAAGCTTCTAAAAACGTCAATTTTGATGTTTAAAGTTACACGGGGCCCAACAAAAGTTTAAAAAACACGCTAGTACATTTATCAAGCTTTAGAACGTAGAGAAAGTGTGTTGTAAGTTACAGGTAAATAATAAACTTTCTATAACATCAACTTCTATAGCAACACTTATTGAAATAACCTATGTAGAAGAAAAGCACGTATAGTTATTCTATTGTTGTGTTAGTTATTTTGATGTTATTTAGGTTAAGAATACTATAAAATGCTTCGTTCACTCATTGTTTCAGTATATCGGGGAATTCCATGTTTACTTAAATTAAAATTTTCTATGATCGTTCAGAAACGTCGTATTAAAGATTTTTTTTTTTTTTAGTTTCAAGATGAACTCAGGTAAATAAATAAGACCAAGTTAAATAACGTTTCGGAAGTTTTTTTTAATGAATAATGTTTTTCTAATTTAAATCTAGAATAATGTGACATGGTGAATAAGTACAGAGAACATACGCCTGTACGTCAACAAACGGAATTCGATTCCCAGTTAGTCTCACCGTGTGGATAATGTAATATTACCGTTGGCCAGTGGATGTACTCTAACTTATAATAAATTTTCTCATTCCTTCACATTCCGTCACTGTGTGGTCTCTAAGGCTTATTTGATGGCTCATCCTGGTTAGAGGGGGAGTGACTTTGAAGGAAAAATTTATACAAATAAGTTGATTAAGCGGATTTAACCATAATATTGCAGACGATATATATTGCGAAACGTTCGTCACAAGCTAAGAAAATAAAATGTGAAAAATAAACAAAAATACATGTTATCAAAATAATTTTCTACAAATGCAAAACTGAACGAAGACCAAACTAATAAACATATGCAAAAAATATACATAGGAAGTGCATTTAGGTGTACACTATCATTCAGAAAATTTCATAGAAAAACTTCAACTGTGAAGAATAAAGTAGATTTTAAAGTCATAAATAAGTTTTTTTGAGTCAATCGCTAAATTGAAACTCTGCAAACAATTTATGTTGATATCTTGTTCCTCCGAAAGTTATTATTGTTTGGTGAACAAATTCATAGTATGAGCAACCCGACATTGTCGAATATTCAATTTTTGAAAAAAAAACGATGAAATATTTTTGTTAAATAACCACCCCCTAATAAGAAATTTAAAATTATTTAGCCACTCCAGCAGCTAAATATTTTTAACGTGTTTTGGAAAAAAAATCGTTTTAGTTTTATATCCATAAAACATCCTAATAAATCACTAATTATTTTTATTTAAGGCCCTTTACTACACGGAAAATCGTTATGGAAAGTTTTGTTGTAAGGACTATTTCTGTACTTTTTGAACACGAGCCGACCAATTTTTTTCAGAAGATCTTTTCTAATTATAATAAAAGGGATGAAAATATCGGTTGGAAATATTGGTGACAGCACAAAATATGCAATAAATGTCTCGTGCTCTAATTACATAGATAGCCCTTGAATAGTAATAACGAGAAAATGAACGCGGCTTTGTGAGACCGGGCCTTGAAGAATGTTTGCGATAGGCCATCGCAGTGCGATCTGTACCCAATGTGCGGCTCAGCGAGGTTGTCGTTCACGTCAATGTAATGGCCGGCGAACAAACATCGAACAACTGGCGAAGCTCTGATCCTACATTTCGAAATCAACAGAGGAACGTCGCGTGTGTTCGCTGGGAAGCGCACGGCACGCACCGGCGCGGCGTGTCCGCAGAATACGGAACGATCGCTCGCGGCACAGGTTCGATAGCAGAGGTGCACAGCGTGGGAGGATTACAAGCACCTTTTTTCATCTCTCTGTCGTCTTGAAAGCGCCATCGAGTAGGATCACGTCTTGCACGGTACAAAAAAAAATTGGTTGTCTCTAAAGTCGGTTTTCGGACGATAGTTTAACGTGACAACTTCATAACAAAACTTTGATGAAATGATTTCATACTTTTATGAATAAAATTAAATCATTTTAATTTTAATAATAAAAGAATAAATACTTGAAATTATACTAGTAATCAGATTTTTAAAATGGAAGAATAATTAACCTTTACTGCCGAAATTGTTGTTGTAATAAGCAATGAAAACCACATTAACTTTTCACTTCACTTTATAAACAGTCGACGAAACAGTTCACGTGTAGATGTAAGTTGTGTGCTGCCGCTGTCTTTCTTCTCCTCGGACGCATAGGCCAATCGAGTGGACGAGAGATAGGTGCGGCGCAAGCGTACAATGAGCGTAACGGGACACAGCGTAACGGAACAATGTGCGTAACGGGATACAGCGTAACGGAATAATTTGCGTAACGGGACACTTTTTCGTGCGTGCAGCCGGCGTGCATCGATTTAATAGACGTTGTCACGTCAAAAAAAAAAAAAAAAAAACTAAACGAGAATCGTCATTCAAGCACATGTCTACTCCTCCAACATTCACTGAGAAAAACATAATGACTGAAAAAAGCATGTTGTAGGTATGTGTATAAGTGGCGGAACGAAAAAAGAGCGAAACTCGTGCACGAAATATAACGTGGAATTCTTCTAAAAAAAAAAAAAAAAAATGCCGAGCGTGATAAATAAAAGCAAATTCTGTTTTCTTAAATATTCTGGACGTAAATAACACGTAGTTTCCGCGCCTGTCTCAAGGATTCGCTGCTGGAGCAGCTACGTCGACTGCGGAATCATTCTATTCGCAGACCGCAAATTTAAACTAAATATGTATTAAAAGCGAGAAAAAAAAAAAGACTTGAAAGGCCTGCATCGTGGTTACACATTTCCGTTCCATTCACAATATCACTTGTTCTAAATTCAGTTTACAGATAGCAATTTTATAATTTTGTTACTCCTTTATTCACCCTCCCAACATAGCGTTTCTGCCTTCATTCATACACCATTCCTTCGTGCGTGATTCATCCAGTCTACGTGTATTGTGATTCGTGCGGTCGGCTCAAGTCGCGTGACGTCACTCTCTGGTGACGGGAAGCCTTCTTTTCACAGACGAGAGAGCCAAACTCCCGATCGTGCATCTTCGGTATTTTTTTGTTCATTGTAAATAAATATAGAGGTGTTGATAAAAGGATACTAATGGTCAAATTAGGTTAGGTTAGCCACATCATAAATACTTTAAAACATTTGTGGACGGTTGATTTGGTTAGGATAGCTAAATTAAAGATGCGGGGGGGGGGGGGGGGGGAGGAAGCGAGCGTGAACTTCGGGGAACTTCGGGTGTGGCTGACTCGTCTGTGAAATGAAGGCTTCCCCCGCCGGCGACGGAGTCGAGGCCTGCGCATGCGCAGTGAAGCACCCGCTCTTCGCCGTCGCTATGGCGTCCTGTCACCTGCGCGGTCGTATCGGGCGCCAGCAGGAAACTGCCCGTTGTGTTGGGGGGGAGGGGGGGGGCAGGTGAAGCGACGCGTTGTGCCCGCACGGGCCGATGCCTCGCCAAGGCTTTGAAAGCCTTCCGCCAGGCCGCGATGATCATGATCGAAAGGGGAGGGGGGTTCCCACGTTCCCAGCCTCCCCCCTTCACCAATCGCCGCTGCCCCAACACCCAGCGGGTGTTGAGGGGAGGAAGGGTTCCCTTCACGCGCCGACAAGCCCGCCGCTTCCGTCTCGTCACCCGGGGGGGGGGGGGGGGGCTTAGCGTCGAGCGCCCCGATCACCGAGATAAAGGGTCGAGGGAGAAGCAAGGGGGCGGGGAAACAGGGTGTTCGGCAACCGAACCGTGACCGATATTTTCCAGAACCGGGAATTTCAACGTAACCGAGAATATCTTCCTGTACCTTCGATACTATGTAGTCATTTTTTTTAAATTAATGGTGCAGCACAGTCGGTGATTGAATTACTTATGTTTAGTTTTGGAACGATTAAAACTGTTTTAGTGACCAAAAAGTAAAACAGATGAAAGTTTGCGTTAAATTTTTTTTTTTAATCACAAAAGGTATCTATCTGCTAACGCGAGAAAATAACTTTGTTCTCAGCCTTACTCTTAATCTTTAACTTTGGAAAGAGAAAAAATAAACAAATAGTTGTTTTGACATACGCAAAATCCCAGAATTATACATACCAAACTAAAAAGAAAAAAAAAAATCGTAATTTAAAGCATATCGGCTTGACAACCCCAGACACCAGCACGCAGCAGTCCGAACACCGAATGTCTTCTGAGGAGCGTCACTCGTGCTAAGGAGAGTAGCAAATGAAAGTAATCTTAACGCGCCATAAAATCGAAATTTTTATGTTGTTAACGTCCCGAAAGTACCGAAAGAACCATAAATCGATGTTGGATCCCCGGTTCTTTTGCTGCTTCAGAAGTACCGGGAACTGCCGGTTCTGAACCACTGGTGGGGAAAAAGCTGGTGAAACTCGCCACCCTGCGAAAGCATGGGGAGGAAATCACGTGTTGTGACCATGACGTGGGCTTTACACTCGTGTCCAACGGACACTAGAGCAGTGCCTTTCTCTTATCACACACTGTCTAAAGCCTACACTGCTGCTCCACTGTTGCCAGATTGATACCACCCGGTTTGGTAACATTATAAACCTTGTTTTGTGTACCATAGAGACCGGGAAAATTCGCGAATTCATCTCGCGATAGGCTAAAATACAAATAGTTACCTATACCTCAGTGTCGCCTCTGCTATTGACTCGCAACTCACCTAGATGACGCTGGGCCAATGAGAAACACCCGACCAAAGCTATATCGAATCACAGGCTGCTACGTTGGGACGTCTCACAAGACAGCAGCCAATGAGTGGGTGACATTTGACTGAGTGTACGTAGAACTATGGAGTTCATCCTGGAGGTTATTGAACCCGCGAATTTTTCCGGTCCCTAACCATAGATAATCATAAGTTTGGAATGATTATTTTTTGTTTGACCATTTATTAATTTTTCTTTCACCAAAAATAAATGCATTATAACTTCATTCTAAAAATAATAATTCAATTTATAAACAGCAATTATTATTCCAAGGGTGAAATTATTTCAATTTCAATGACAAGACATTCCATTAAATTATAGACTGTGCTCAAACAGAAACAAATATTTGATATTTAACTGTATAAAACATTTGTTGGCAAGAATCTTTAGAACCAAGATGGTGCCTTTAAGCTAAATCTGTATAGAAAAAAAATCAACATTACTAGATTATGCTCTTGAAGAAATGCAATGAGAAAATGTATTTCCAAAATCCAAACCAAATATTCCTTTATAAAATACAATGTGTGATGTATATTTCATTGCATAATAAAGTTGTCTGAATTATCTGTAAACTATTGCGTGTTTATGGCAACAGAACATACCAAAACAAGGACAGCGCTGACGGAAGAAAACGTGCTTTTAAAAGAGAGAGAGTAAATGAACACTATAGTGAAAACTACAACCAAAGGATGAGGCATGTTTTACTGGCAGGAAGTTTAAAGTAGCGTGGAAATATACAATACGTAATTATTTCACTGAGATCTCTCAAACATTGAAACCGTCAGCTCTGCGTGGCTGAGTTTATGACTCGTTCCCATCGAGGTCTACTTTGTCAGAGTTGGTCTACGTATACGTTTGTTTTTAAAGAGATTTGATATGAATCAGCTATTTAGAAATTAAACTTAACATGCAATACCGACAAATAAAGTTGAGAATAGGAAAAAAAAATCCGTCTAATAGGAACCGAACAGGAAACTAAGAGTATTTGAAATATAGGTTAGCAGTAGCCGAGAATTTGTTCACGAACTATAGCAAATGGTATAAGCTATAGTAAGGTTATTCCACCCTGCCCACAAATTAATCCTCCACTGGAAACATGTCCCCAAGTGATTCACTGAATAATTATCACCTAAGTAACAGTCACTTTGAAGTTAAGGCATCGCTGTGACAGTAGGAAGCGAAGATAAATAGTTGTATAGGCAAATGAAATGTGTGCGTAGAATCCACGGGTAACATAAGTGAAACGTCTTGCTTATAATATCATTAGCTATAGGAAATATTAATTCTCTTTGGCTGAGGCTGCAGTTATATATATATATATATATATATATATATATATATATATATATATATGCAAGTATACGACAGATATATTATGCTACTGCGCAAGTATGCAAGTGTACAAGTGTGAAAGTGTGCTAGTGTGCCGCACATTTCTACCACTTCCCTGCCGTCTTTTCCTCTATCGGGTGTCCCACAACGTACCTAACTATTCCCCTCATGCGATCGGAATATTCGAAATGCTCAAAAATTATAGCCCCTTAAAAAATAAGTTTTACTTTAATAATTTCAATTAAAAAATATTGAATTTTGACACATAACAAAATGTCGGCTTCGTGGAAGAACTGGATTTTTGAGGTAAAATTGTTTAGCTGAGTGGTGATTATTTTATTTTAACACTACTTTTTATGATTGTTTACAAACGTGCTTGATCGAGTTTTGTTAGTGTTCATACGCCATTATAATTTTTCGTCTTTTCATCAAACCTTAGTTTAAGGTTGTTTTTTAAATTCCTTTTTGCTCCTTGCAGTTTTTATTCTGATACAATTTTTTCAAAAGATATTCACTTAGGCTATTAGCATAGATGTAAAACGTTTCGCAAGGATTATAATTACGTAGACTTCCGCGCCTTATATTTACGCTCATGGGTTTTTTTTTTGGTGAATATTATTTTGTGTCAGCTAAATAAATTAAACGCAGTCAAAAAGGAATAAAGTTGTAGAATTAGCTCTTAAATAAAAATAAAAAAAATAATATTATTTCAACAAAGCGTGTGAAACCCAGCCTTTAAAGACCTCTTTAAGCCGGTAGACCACCTGCAATGCAAGGTAGCGTTGCAGGCTACATAACTCCCAGGGGCTCACAAGGTGAAATTGCCAATGTTGCCCCCTTCCTTTCCTTTTCTTTGCGCGGGGCGTAGTGGGGGGTCTATAGGGGATGTTCGGAGGTTGAAATAATAAAAGATAAAAAGAGGCTGGTGTATTCCGGAACGCGCGCTCGCTTACCTCTCCCGCCCCGAGAGACTGCATAAATAATTAATTGAAAACCTCCAACCCCTCTTTCCCTTCGCTTGCCACGGGAGGAACTCTTCGTCACGTTCTGCCTGGCCGACACGGACAGACCTGGGGACGGTGTCGCATCCATCACGGGCTGACCCCGGCTAGGCCGATACCAGGCTCTGCACTCAGCGGGAGACAATGGTGATGCAACAACCAACCCCCCTTTAGCCCAACGTTATTACAACTCATCCATTTGAAACACTTTACGTTTCGCCAAGTTAGTCATGTCAATTATTTCCAATGGCCGTTGTTCTGAATTAATGCGACGACTCCCCTCCCCTCCACGCTTTATTCGCAATTCGTGAAATATCGCGCAATTTATAATAAATGCAGACGCTTGAGCGACATCTGAGTAAAGGAAAAAAAAAAACATATTAAAATATAAAATTAAAGGGTAGATGCCATGGATTGAAGGGAAATTTCACTTATACTTCTGCAGGTTTGTAACTTCGGTACATGTTTAAAAATGTAAAAAAAAAAAATAGGATTTTTTATCGCTTTAAGTTAACTCCTAGTTTATATCCCGTTAGACTACCAGATACCGCCCTTAAATAATAGAAATGACAAGAACGTGAAATTAATATATATATATATATATATATATATATATATATATATAGAGGAAAAGGTGGATATTTGGGCCAGGGGTTGTTATTTGGGCCCCCACTGTATCTAGACATACAGGCCACGAATTATAGCGGTGAACGCTGGAACTACTAAAGCATGAAGCCAAACAGCACTGGCGAGCGCGCCAGTGTAGTACCTGTCATGGTTAGTGTTGCGTGAGACTGTGAAATTTTTGTTCCTGAGCAAAACTTTGAAAGGTAAGTGTTGACATCATTGCTATCGTAGCTTCTTTGTTGTGTTCGGTAAATACATGGTAAGGTGTGTGTTTAGTATGTTCTAAGGATTCCGTATCACATCAGGTATTGTCATAACATTGGTAAATAAACTCGTAGCAAAATTTTATTTTCCAAGATAGCTAAGGTGGATATATGGGCCCCTTGCAGTGCTGGTTATATGGGCCCCATAATATTAGGGGCCCATATTACAACCACTACAACATTATGTTACGTTTTATGTTTCAGATGCCCCGAAAACTCCTGGTACCCCCTAAAAAGGGTAAAAGGCAGGCGTGGAATAAAGAAGACATGTCAAAAGCCGTATCAGCAGTTAAAGAAAAGAAAATGGGTTTGAAAAAAACCACAAAAACTTTTTCCGTGCTACAATATCTTGGAAGCTGAATTCCAGATAAACAACTACAGTGCCGACAGAGTGTTTAACGTAGATGAGTCCGGCATTAGTGTTGTGCAAAGTAAGGTATCTGAAGTTGTAGGTCTCCGAGGAAAAAGGTAGGTAGGAGCCCTAACAGCAGCAGAACGAGGGTCACTAGTAACTTGCATTTTTAGCATGAATGCTTTTGGGCTTCATATCCCACCTATGCTAATTTTTCCAAGGAATAATATGACAGAAACACCAATGAAAGGTGCTCCGCCAGGCTCCATTGGAAGGTGTCATCCATCAGGTTGGATACAAACCAACCTATTCACTGATTGGTTTAACCACTTTTTGTCAAAAGCAAAACCAACGGCAGATTAACCAATTTTGCTAATTCTAGATGGTCATCACACTCATACAATGAACATTGATGTCATTGAACTAGCTCGTGAAAACCACGTAACGATCATTAGCCTGCCTCCTTTCACTACACACAAGTTACAGCCTGTCGACAGAAGCTTTATGGGTCCTTTGAAGTACTACTACAGTGAAAATATTAGGCAGTGACAGTTGCACAACAATAGACCTCTAGGACTATATGACATTGCTGAGCTATTGGGGAACGCTTTTCTCAAGTTTCAAACAGGTGAAATAGCTGCTAGTGGGTTTTCTATAACCGGGATTTTCCCTTTCAATCGCCACTTGTTCAGTTATGTTGACTTCGCTCCTTCAGAAGAAGCTAATGTAGAGGACATCAGTCTTGAAGTTCTAAAAGCGTGTAAAGGGCGAACAACCCACAAAAAAACACAACAGTCTACTTCTAGATATTCTACGGCTGTCATTACATCCACTTCCGGGCCTGCTGCTAAGAACCTAACTCCATCTGCGAAAGACTTGGTAGAAGCTGGCCCTTCCGGGTGTTCTTCTTCGATGCGTTCTGGTCATGTATCACCTCAAGACACCCTGCCTATTCCACGACCAAAAAAGAGAATGACAAACAAAGGCCCGAAACCTATGAAATGTGTAGTAATTACATCATCACCTTATAAACTTGCATTAGAAGGAGCAGAGCAAAAAAGGAATGAAAAATTAACAAGAGCTAATGAAGTCGCGACTAAGAAGAAAAACACAGGAAAAGAAACTGTCAATACTAAAACAAAGGCCAAAAAAGGGTTAAACAGGAGGTTGTGTTTTGTAGAATCATCATATGAAGAAAACCAAGAAGATGATTTCGACTCAGGAGAATCCGTCATGGAAGCTCAAGTAGGAAATTTTGCCCCCGACGATGAAGATGCAGTCTGTCTTTTCTGTGAACAGGTCTTTTCTAAAGACTGCAGTGGTGAACTGTGGGTACAGTGTATGATTTGCGAAATGTGGGCTCATAACCTTTGTGCTGGGGCTGACAGAAATGTGTATATCTGTGACTTCTATAAATGTTTTATTTTAATGGTTCAGTCAAGATATCTTAATTTTTATGTTCAAATAACATTTTTAACAGACTTTTCTGATCAGACGATCTTGAATTAGGTTTATTTTGTTATTAACAATTTAAAAAACAAAGTAGTTTTTTATAAATTTAAGTTTTTAACTCGTTCATAGATTAGTTGATATGTTTGCAAAATATCTTTCAATATACAACTTTTTCCAAGCAGCTACAATAACGATTTGTGTTTTTATACTATTTCAAAAATTAATACAATACATAACAACTGTAATAAATGATTTTTTGTGATATTTTAATGATTTTTTATTGAGAAAACCCAGGGGCCCATATTACCAGCACAAATTTTTTTTGAAAAAAATGCAGACTTTTGGTAAAATTTTTTTAGTAGTTTATGTGTGTGTAAAAACAAGTCCTAACACTTTAAAATCAATAGTAAACAAAGCAAGGAAGTTTTTTTAATTTCAGATAAAAATATTAAAAAATAAAATAATAATATTCAAAAAACAAAGTGGGGGCCCAAATATCCACCTTTGCCTCTATATATATATATATATATAAAAAAATTAGTGTGTGAATGTATCAGGCGAGTGAACCAGTGAAGCTAATTTAAACATTTTTATTTAATGAAACGGGACTCAAAAGGGGGTAGGGAGACTACTTGGCGCAGTTGGATTAATGCTGTTTTTTTTGTTTGAGAAGTTCTGTGTTCGAGTCTCGAGTAAGGCATGATTGTGAATATTTATTTTGTGTAAGTTGAACCACGAGGATATCAGTCGACGAGATTCCAAATAATAAAAAAAGGATAGTCAATAATCGTTGACTTGTTGTTAATGAAAATTATAAACTAGCCAAGAATAAATAATATGTAGTAATCATATACCTGCTTCTCAACTAAAGTGAGCCCAGATTAATTACTGATGGGATTAATATATATTGCAAATTGTTAACATGGTAGACATTATTGCGTGTGTTTTCTTGAGGTGTACTTGTTTCCCACAGTAAAACATTCCATCTGTGCTCCATTATCATCTCATAGTCTCTGAAGACGGTAAAGCTGGTTCTAAGTACCAAAACTTATTTTTATTTTAGCCTATTAGTAGACTATTGTTTGAGATAATATTTTTTTCTTTATGTGAATCTTAGAACTGGAGAAGTGTACTTGTCAATATTAACTCCATACACCACGGAGACAAATACTCGCTTTGTGAGAAAAAAAATGTCAGTTTTTTTATTAAATAAATAATTGAAATAATTAAAATAGAATAAACATCAAGCATATTTATTTATTTTGAACTAAATTCACACCGTTCATTTTACTTAATTTAATAATTAATTTCATGCACTTTAATATTAATATTTAATAATTAATGGGTTTTTATTTGTGTGAATTCATACCATACCAACTGTATTTTTAATATCACTCCAGTTATTTTTAATATTTTATTTGTATTAATTACTTGCATGCAACATTATTGCAGTTTTTTTTTGTAATCACGCCAAGTAACTGAGACAGCTGATGCGCTTGCGGGATTACACGCACGCATATATATACATATACTAGCCGCCCGACCCGGCTTCGCAAGGTTGTATTAATGGAGGAAAAATGAGACCAAATCTCTTAGTTACAGTTATAATAAATGAAATAAAATGAAAATTAATTAAATTTGACAAAAACTTAATACAATGCTTTGTAATGTACCGAAGAAAAAACGAATAGCACCGATGGTTTCCCGACTCTCGAGCACGCAACGTTGTCATGGAAACGAAGTACCCACTGTTTCCCGGGCTTAAACACCAATCAACATTGATAATCAGTTTATTATTAATTATAAATTATTAAGACTATTAATCGAAATAAAAACCATCCTATCTCTCATGTTGGCAAAAATTACACATAAATGCCAACTTTCATCGAAATCGGTTGACTTTGTGAAGAGTTATCTGGAAACAAACATCAGGACACTGGATATATATATATATATATATATATATATATATATATATATATATATATATATATATATATATAAAGATATTTAATCACCGCGCAGCTGAAGTTTTGAAGGCGCGGCGAGCCAGGTGAGGCGTTCTTTTCACAGACGAGAGAGCCAAACGCCCGATCGTACATCTTCGGTTCATTTTTGTTCATTGTAAATAAATATGGCGGTGTTGATAAAAGGATACTAATGGTAAATTAGGTTAGGTTAGCTACATTATAAATACTTTGAAACATTGTGGACGGTTGATTTGGTTAGGATAGCTACATTAAATATATACGAGAAAAAAAAAAGCGAGAATGAACTTCGGGGCACTTCGGATTTTGGCTCTCTCGTCCGTGAAAAGCAGGCTTCCCGTGACTGACGCTACGCCTCACGCCACACCTCGCAGCGGCGATCACCGCAACTTGACGACTTGGCAAGAGAACCTCTCTCTCTCTCTCTTTCTCACTCTTCCTCTCCTTCCCTCGGGCCGTGTGGAGTGTTCGTCCCTTGGCGTGGTGGAGGGAGGGGGTTGCCGGGAAGTTGGCAGGGTGTGGGGAGGAGGAAGGGAGTGGCTGATGAGCGTAGGGCGTGCGTTTTAGTGCTAGCACGAGAGTCGGGGAAGGCGAGAGGTTTCGGAGAGAAGCGTGAACGAGGTGGTGATGAATTTACAAGTGGGGCAGAAGGTCACCAGGCTGGGCAGGACTCTTGGTATTAGGGATATTCCTCCATTGCGGAAACTTGGAAAATTATTACATCTCCATTTTCATCTGGTTAATATAATACATTGCACATTTCTGCCTTTAAGGTTACGTTTGTACATTCTCCGCAGATATTAAAAAAAATTTTTTTACATAAAAAAATATATATGAATATATTTTAAATTAATTTATTTGGTAAAATCTCGGTAAAATTCACGTTGAATAATATTTCAAAAATACGTCTAGAGATATTCAAAATAAATTTCCCAAAGAATTTGCTGGAGATTCCAAACATTGTTTCATCATTATTGTAATTGTTTTTGTGGTGTAGAAAATTGAATTATGAATATGCAGTGCTTCATTTGTGATCAGGAATGTGCGCTGTATGAAAAATAACAGGAAAAATTAATTTTAAAGTGATTTAATTTTGAACTGGCACGAAAACTTCCAGACTACCATACTAACCACAACCTAATGACATTCACTGACAGTTTACGTGCAAAGTATATTCTAATATAAATTTCTTTCAATCCAAATGTAGCAGTTTTCTGTTAGGTTAAGGATTTGCATCTTATGCTTAGTACATTTCAGTTGGCTTATACCACAATTTAATACTTTAAGATACATATGCATGTGGTGAAATTGTCTCAGTTGTAATAAGAATTGGCGCTTTTGGTCATCGCTAGCTTATCATTGCTTCGCGTAGTTTCAGAATAGTTCGGTCTTTACTCCTGAAGCTGCTTTAAACACTGAATGTTACGTGTTTTAAAGATACATACATAAGATACTAATGATTTTTACATCACATGCAAGGTTTTTTGATCGTGATCCTAGAGTACATAACAGTTAAATATTTCATTTATCTAAGAAACTTTTATGGCCGTGAATATATTTAGTATCTGGCGCAAAATTATTTCAAGACTTTGCATCGCATTCAAAGAATCAGAAAGGAGCAGGATTTTAATTTGGACATTCATGGATTATGTTTGTTTGTTTACTGCAACCATTCGACATAAATTAAATATCACCCAGTGTCTTTAATTCAAGATGTCTGCAAATAATAACTGTATTGTAAGAATTATGCCTATAATGTTTTCTAATTTCCTAGAAACTATTCACGGAAATTTTATTTTTTCAAAACCAAATGGAAATATGGTATTATAAAAAAATTTGATCGTGATTCTGAGTTAACAGCTTTCTTAAAGCTTAGAAATTACTGTACCTTGACAATACAATTTTATTTTTAAATTACTATCGTAAACCACATTAAAATATTTTTTATGGAATGATTTGCGTTTATAAAAAAGTAGTATTAAAACGCTAAATTTTTGTAAAGCATCATTAGCTTAATAAAACATTTCGAACGCAAAACCAAAATCCTACCTGTAAACACATCACGTTTTCAAAAGGTACGCATGTAAAGCAGCGTGAATGAAAATTTGCAACAAGTGTTAATTTTGTACTTTAAATTCCAAAAAATTTAGTGGAGTAGTTTATAAGAACTTATTTTAATTTTTTACTGACATATTGTTATCAACCACTTTTCCGCCATTAGTCCAGATGCTCGAAAATCCTTTTATCAACGATTTGTTGGTGTAACCTTTGACCGCAAGATACTAACCAAAACCTCCTTCTGAGGTTTTTTTTAGGTCACGCAAGTGTAAATACCACACATAAACATACATACACGTTTGCATAAGCGTCTGTTTTATTAATATTTACTAGATATAAAGTTTTTCCGAAATTATTTCGTTTAGTCACTGCGCGGGAATTATGTGAAAACACAAGTTATTTTTTTACTTGTATGGTTCAGAGGAATGAATTGAAATCAATAAAAAAAAAAGATTAAAGGGAAAATTCATTGAAGTTTAATTACAAAAAAAACTCTGTAACGAGTTTTATAAATACGAAATTATACCAGTGCGTGTATGAACATAGTGTTTAAAGTTCCCTGTAAAACAATTCGGCTGGGCTCGTCCGGGATTTGAACCCGGGACCTCTCGCACCCGAAGCGAGAATCATACCCCTAGACCAACTTTTTTTAAATTTTTTTTTCATGTTGAAATAAATGGAATATTTAATTTATATCTGGATGTTCTACTGGTACACACACACAAAATACGTGCGTGACGTATATATATATATGACGTTGTTATGTAGTATTTTAGACAACGTAAATAGTTTGTGACTAAAATTTAACTGTCAATAATTCTTCAAGAAAATATATACAGATAAATGGTTGAACACACAACATCGGTATACAACTCACTGACTGATACACACTTAAATCAAATATTTTATGTACAAAAGCAAAAAATATATGTTGGTTTGAGCTTTATTTATAACATGGTGGAATGATAATGCTACGCTACAGTTACTGAAAACTAAAACGCTACAAAACTAAAAAAAAATATATATATATTTTTGCAAAACTCCGTTCCCCCGGAGAAACCCCCGGAATGGCCACCGCATGGGGAGCCCAAGAAAAGAAACGGGCTCCCCATTTGGAAGCCACCTGGAAGGTTTTTTTCTGTTCCACCCACCGTTTCTTTTGGTAGCCTGACTTGTTACAAGGGATTGTATTCATACCAGAAAAATGCCACCATTTTATCTGGGCAATCCGCCTTGGAGGAGCCGGGGCGCGAACCCGGGTCCTACAAGTCACAAGGCAGGCGCTCTACCACCAGAACCAGAGCGGTAGAGCGGATACTTGCAGTCTTCTTAACACTGACATGATGTTATTCCACAAATTTACTGTAGTTTCGTGTGTCATTAACACGTGCAGTACTTTCAGTAACATCTAACCTCGGTAACGAACAAATTTATGTATTCTTATGTTCTTAGTTCAGCATGAATTATGTAATTTCATAACATAAGTAGTCTGGTAATTTTTTAGTTGATTTTCTGCAAACAAACTTACAGTCCCGCAGTACAATAATTATACTTGTAGAACTATAGACTAGTAAAAAAAATTATGTAAAGAGCTTACACTGTCGATGGTAAAGTTATTTTGAAATAAAGGTTAGATATTAAAATAGTGTGTTTAGTTAAAATATGTAAAATGTATTATATCACATTTGGCTTTCTTTTGTTTTACCGTGCTTAATGTGCGCAGCTAATACTTTTTTTATAGTTTATTAGTTTATTGTGATATCATGTGCATGTACATAACATGACAGCTCACATCAGATTCCAGTCAGCACAAATGGGTTACACGATACTGACACCTCGCCTCTGCGGATTAACACAGTCCCACACCATCTGTACAAATTTCAAAACATGAAAAGGTAATGTCCAAATCTCCTTCTTAACGTATTGTTTTTTACCATAGACCATCTGTCACGTCGTAGCTGGGATATGAAGTCCCGCAAGAAATATGGCACTTGAGTTTTGAGCACAAAATCGATCAAATTCGCCATCAGCCACACGGCCGCCCGCCTCTTCACGGTAGGGAAGGCCGTGATGTCGAGGTAGCACATGCGGTCCGCGCACACGTCCCGTGGAGGTAGGCAGAGCAGTCTGGAAAGTTTGGTTTTACACCACTCCCACAAGGGGCGCGAGAATGAGCAAGCACATATTCGATGGAGGGCGGTGTCCGGTAGCCACAGAGTTCGCAGTGGTCATCCTGGGATAACGAAATGCGTTTCTTGCGATAAAGGGTGGGTGTCAGGTCGTTGACAAATGTGAAAGCTTCGGCACGGAGATGAGTAGGTAATTCAGGATCAGAAACGTTTTTCCATATGTTCAGCCAACGCAAAGAAAGGATCTTATTCTGAATATTCGGCACAGAGGGTGTTGCTCGTCGCTGGAAACCATAAAGTTGTCTTGTGGAGACATGCGTACCTTCGGGAAGTTCGGAAATCGTCGTGCGAAGGTGATCGGCGGCGGACTTGTAGTGTCGGGGTAGGCGCTCCCTGGCGCCCCATGCGGCTGTGTACAAAGCCGAGGAGCGACCACCCTGTAAGACACGTTGTATGACGCATTTCTGGAACAAGGCTCGTGCTTTTTGCTCATGCTCAATGAGTCCGAGACCACCTTTACTGACAGGCATCGTCAGCTGATCGCGGCTGACCTTGAAGAGGAATCCTTTCCAGATAAACCATCCAATGTATTGCCTGATTTGAGCTGCAATCGCAGCTGGCATGGGGAACACCTGCGCCATGTACCAGAGTTGTGAAAGGGAGTACATGTTAACGATATATACACGTTGGATGATGTTGAGGTTTCTAAGGTGTGACTCAAGCAGGCTACCACGAACTTTCCGCACCACTCCGTCCCAGTTCTCTTGAATGGTATGACCGATGTCACCCGTGAAAAGTATTCCAAGTGTCCTGATCGCATCCGTAGACACGAATGAATGCTGTGGCACAATCACATCTGGCGCTGCTTTCAGATTCAACACTTTGGTTTTCGCGAAGTTGCATTTTGCATGCGTTGCCTTGTGGAAGGCCTCAAGAATAGTATGAGCGGCCGTGAGTTCATGTTCACTACGCACAATGACCGTAAAATCATCTGCATACCCAATGCACGTTAAAGGATTCCCTTGAATACTCAGTCCTGAGAGAGTAGAGTTAAATTTCCTTATAAGGGGCTCAATATAAAGGACGAAAAGTACCATCGAGAGCGGGCACCCTTGTCGGACAGAGGAGCGAATCGGAAATTTGTCACCAAAACAACCATTGATGGACATCTTCGAGGTTAGGTTCTCACGAAACGTGCGTAGGACAGCTCGAACTGTGGGAGGGAAGCAAAGGTGCTCGAGCACCCTGTCGAGAAAGCTCCATTGCACCCGGTCAAAAGCCTTCTCAAGGTCAATGTTCAGGAGGGCGACAGCGCCCGACGTTGTGCGCGCCAGGAGCTGCACATCGCGGAGCGCAGAAGTGCCTTGTGTGATGGACGTCCCCTGTACAATACAATGTTGGTCCGGCCCGATGACATCAGACAGCGCTGATTTAATACGATTGGCATACACCCGTGCGATGATTTTGTAGTCAGCACACAGAAGCGTGATAGGCCTATAGTGGGCTACTTCACGTGGCTGTGGTACCTTGGGGATGAGCACAATGATTCCCTCTGTTTGCGTGCTGCACAGACGCCCTCGTCGAATGACCGTGCGCGCCATTTCGCAAAATTCCTCTCGAATCGTTGGCCAATAGTGCTGGTAGAATTCGTAGGGGATACCGTCCACACCAGGGGATTTTGTTTTTGGGGCCCTCCGAACAATGTGTGTGATCTCTTCGTCAGTTGGGTCGGCCTCTAGATGGTGCTGTGCTATGTCGTCAAGGCTGCTGTCATACACATCGAGGAATGACGTCCCTTCATCATAGTCAATGTCGTGGTCCGCATAGAGTTCCTTGTAACTACTTGTAAATGCTGCGAGGATGGTTGTGGTATCCCTTACGACCGTGCCATTCGCGTCCACAACCGAGCTGATGTGCCTTCGTGTTCGCCTCTTCCGATCTCGCATGAGGGAGTGAATGCTAAGCCTTTCTTGCTGTAGCGCACTCTTGGTGTTGTTGAATACAATGCGATTTTCCATGTTCGCTCGGTGTATGGCGATGATCCGTTCCTTAAGGCGACGGGCTTGATCCCTCAGATTGGTAACTGCGGTTAGATGCGTACTTAATTCCCGCAGGGCCCTCTCGTGCAAATAGAGAAGGGAGTCCTGCTCCCGTCTACAACGCCCGCCATGGTGCTTAAATAATTTGGCCAGACCTGGTTTGACGCAGCCATCCCACCAATTCGCTGTGTCCGCGTACCTCTGTTTACATCGCAACCAATGAGACCAGCGCCGATGAAAATCATTGTCCACTTCAGTTTGACCCAACAAGCGTGTTTGTAGTCTCCAGTAGTTACGCCCAGGTGTGGGTGAAACCTCCGGAGCAGCCACAGTACAAACGACCATGTAATGATCTGTGACAGCCACTGGCACCACATCATATGATCGCGCGTTGTGTCGATGCATGCGGGACATATAAAACCTGTCTAGGCGCGAACTAGATGAATAGGCATGAAAGGTGTAATGTGGTGTGGGTACTTGAAGAATGTCAACCATGTCTTCCACATCAATGGCAGTAACGAGCTCATGCAGTGCCGTGTTAATGGGGTAGTGTCCACCAACGTGATCACTGGGTTTAATTATACAATTGAAATCTCCACCTAGAATAAGACCCGTGCCATCATTCCTTATAAATGGAAGGATGTCCTGGCGAAAAAATTCCTGGCGTTCTGTTCGACGCTGAGAGCCAGAGGGGGCATAGACATTCACACATTGTCCGATAATGCTCCTGCCAGTAGCGCTGGAGGGATTGAGCGCTATGAGTGTGCCAGAGATTATTCTCCCAGATGCGTGCGCTCTGATGTGCGTGAGTTCAAGATGGTTCTTTGTGACAACAATGGTTCCTCTCCCTTGAGGGCTGATGTTGGGGTACACATTATATTGGTCAAAATATGGTAGCCGCTCTAGCGCACACTCTTGTAAAAATAGTACGTCGATAGCGTGCGCACGTACAATGCTGTGTAAAGCATGAAATTTGAAAGGAGCTTCAATTGCACAAATGTTGACAGTGGCAATTGTTAAAACTCTAGTCATCCGCTACGTCTTTGCTACTAGCTACGTCATCCCCTCCCCCACTCTGTTCCGTTATGCTGATCGCGCCCCCCTTGATTTGCTCGATCGCATGCTGGGCAATGCGGAGTGAATATTCACGTTGTGAACGCGGGCTGTCCGGTAGGGCGGTGTCGCGACTTGGACTGCGACTCGCATGATGGGCCTTTTTGTCCCTGCGCCCGCTCGGGGGCCGTTCACGCCCACCGGACTTTTTGCCTGAGCGGGGGTTGGTGGAGTGTGCCTCCTGTGAGCATTCGGACATTCCGTCATCCTCCATGTCCGTGGGCGTATCGCGTCGTAAATCCGGGGCGGGCATGTCCTGTTGAGTCGGAGCAAGAGGTGATGCGGTAATGGTGGACAGCAGAGTTTTGAGTGGGACCGCCTCATAAGGCCTCTCCTCCCTGTCTTCTGACGTCAGAGTTTGTGCCGGTGGTTGTAAGCACGCCCCAGAGGTGGTGGGCCGGTCCTGTCGAGCGACTGCTCTGCGCGCCACCCTGTAGTGTCTGCGCCCACGTGCTCTCGCGGAAGAGTGGGGCAGGCCGCGCGGTGGTGGCCCGCCTGCGAGCAGTGACTACAGGTCTGGAGTTGTCCGTCATACACTACGAACCCGTGATGCCCATCGACTACCAGTTGTAAGGGAATATTTTGATTGAGTTCCATTTTCACTATTCGTACCCCTGTCTTGGCTTTGAACTTGCGATACACCCCCCACATTTCGTCCACGCACGTGTGTATCTTTCCGTACGGAGGAGTGAGCGAGTAAACAATCCGTTCATTTGGTACTTCCACGGGAATGTTTACGACCCTGACGGTTTTCAGGTTGTCTAGCGCCAGTTCTATGTCTACTTGTAGTGACTCACCGCTCGCTGCGCGTATCTGAGACGTTCCGCCGGTCTCTCGGATGATCCTCTCGCAGTGTAGTAGTGATGTCAACTTCACAAAGACGCACCGTTGGCGTCCGTCGACCTGTACAGCAATCACTTCGTCATCCTGCAGCCCAAGGGTCTCGTCGAGCCATCGGAGTAAGTCCAACGCGAGCGGTTTGGTTTGACACTTCACGCGAAGGGTATTCACTCGTGGGGTCGGTTGGCAAGTCGCCATGATGGTCCTGCGAAAGTCAGTAAGAAGCCTTTAGAATACGTTACGTGTAAGCCGCACGACACTTAACTCGCTCTCGCACTAAACCAGGAGAGTAACAGCGCACGAAACACGTCGCGTCGCACACGTCCGCGCACCACGCGAGCACGGGGCGGACTGACCAACGAGCCAAGTTAATTACGAGCTGCCAAGCAGCAAATTTTCTGGTCGCTAAAGTGCTCGGGTGGTTGCGGACTTCAAGGGGCATGGCAGCATTCCTGCTAATTCAACCCGTGCGCATCATGTGCTAACAAAGACGTTCCGAAACTTTAGTCAGGGGCAAGAATGTATGGTGTGTGTTCGTGTAACTCGTCTCGAATTTAACAGTTCTCCAAAATAGTACCGGTGGTATCCGTATATTCCTGCCACTAGTTTTCAGCCAACAGTGTTGTTGTCAGATGACATTTTTCATAAACAAACACCGTATGATAGTTGAGAAATGCAGTTTCTCGTAACTTCAATCTTAATTTATTCTCAAGTCTACTACTGGTGAAACATTATAAATTTACTCGACTTTTAGGTAAAGTCTCATAGTAGATATCAATTTAATTTTAATTATTTATTTATTTGACTTTTATTTTTGGCACAGTTAAGGCATGTGCGCATTCTCTTACACTGAACCATGATACATAAAATACGTATAATCTGAAATATCTACGAATCAAACATAAAATTACATACTAACAAATTACAGTATTTACATGAATCATCTATCAATATAACATCCAAAGTAAATTATGGTAAGAAATATAAAAAATAATAAAAAACTAACATTAAAAACTGATTACATATTGTTTTAAACATACAAATATAATAAAAATTATCACAATTTTACAGTCATTTTCTCACACACTCTCACACATATTCACCAGTATTCCTTTGGATACGTGTCTGTGAATTTAGAGCACCAATTTCTTTAGTAAGATTTATTTAAATATGTTGGTAGACTGTTAGTGTTTAGAATTCTGGTCGAGAATTATCGAGAGGCGAGATGCATTTTGCAAAATTCAAAACTGTAGGAATTTGGGATTTGAGGCGCAGGATACACGGCTCAGACGTTGACGGTATCAGGTGGTCTGACGGTAATGGATGGCCCTGGTAAAAGTTACGTTGTTGTGAACGTCATTCGAAACTGATTAAACTGAATCCTCACTTGGCCCGTCGTTGCTTTGTCACCTGCGTATACTTCTGAATGTTTACGCCCAAAAGTAAAAATTGATAAACATGTTACTAGTGAAACTTATTAAGTTATAGAGCCTAATGAATTTATTAGGCGGCCCTTTTTTCTAATAAGTCTCTTATGAGCTTTATGACTTAAGATTTGTGTTTCGTATAGCTTCGGGTATATTCGGGTATGTGTACCACACGAAACCAAGGATAGAGAGATTGTCTACCATGATCCATCAACTTCGGTTTCGACTTACACCACAATCATCTCCCAATATTTCACTGGTTGAGAAATAAAGTTCACTGATGTTCCTTTGCCAGGGTATCTACGTCAGTTGGCATACACGCTATAGGCATATAAGTACATATTATTTAATTGGTAACTATTATCGCTAAAGTTGCTTCAAATTATTGCTTATTTAGAAATTATTGAAATTTGTTAACAAACCGAAAAGGCGGAGCAAGGCACCTTATAAATTTAATTGTAGGTATAAATCCACTGTAGGAATTATCATGGGTAAACCCTTTTAAACATCTCGTGTAAATGCACATAAATATATGGATACTTCCTGCATTAATATCTGTTTACCCATACGTAGTCCAAATTAAATTTCCCATTAACTAACTGCGTTAAGATTCAGTGCGGCATTCATTAGAAACTTGTAAGTCTACAAAATTAAATTATACGTGTGTAAATTATTAAATATATTTTTTAGTGAAAGCTTCAATAGTGTAGTACTGCATAACTTAATATATACACATTTATACACATACAGTTATAGAGGTTTGATGATGCGGAGTTCAGGGTTGATTGGATACGTGTGTTTTTGTTATTTCTAATAGTTTCATGAGAAAGGATGGTGAAAACAACGGAATTACACTTCAGAGGTGGAGCAACGTCTTCGGAAACGTCCATCACGTTCCAAAATGTTTAAATCCGATATCGTATCGCCGGTCATTATACGAGTTCCGAAAGTTGGAGGAGGGAGGTCGGAGCTGCCAACACATCATTAACACATTCTGGTTGTAAATATTTTCTTAATTATTGTTTACGTATTATTATTATTAAGTTATAGATTGATTTATTTGAACACATACCCGAATAAGTATTCATCGTGTTTAACCATAATCTACTAAACTTGTAAAGTCCACAGTAAAAACAATCCTCTGCGTACCACGTGACTGTTTTCCTACAAATTCCAGTCATCGAGAAACAACAAATAACTATACGTTCATTCCAGTTGCATTTTTCATTGAAAAGATTAAAAAAAATTATTGGAATTTAAATCAGCGCAGAGTTCGTACTCCATGCAAGAATAAACTACAGCGCAATTTCTAGAATATAAATTTTTTGATTTCACAGGGGCATTGCTTTTAGAGATGTAACTTTTATAATTTGTCATTTTCACCTGTCTAACAAAAACTTAAAGATTTTTTTCCTGTGTTTCTTGACTTGTGACTATTTCGTGCCTGATATTTTTCGTTTGAAAATTATAATATTTTTTCTTTGTTTTTTTCTTTTACAAATCAAAATTATTGTGTCGGCACTATTTTCTTGCCTAGTTTATTTTGATAAACTATGGTTAAAAATATCTGTTCTTATGATTCAACTGATTTTTTTTGTCACTTGTTGTTTATGCAAAACTGTGTAAATTTTGGAACCTTAAAATAGTGTTTTTTTTTCAAGCTAACACAATTTAACGATAAACATTAATGTTAGGTGATTGGTTAATCAATAAAATGTAACTTTACTGCACAAATTCGAAACCATTTAACAAATGAAAAAAAAATATTTTCTCACAGTTGGTTTTTATTTTTTTTTTGTAATATATATCTTAACATAAAATAATTATCTTTAGGTATAACGGAATGATTCGTTTTGTATTAAATTGTAACCATGAAACATTGTCCTTCTTTTATGAGTCACGAGTATTTCGTAACGTCTTTGGGTAGCAAAGTAGACTTGAAGCTCATTTACATCTACCTACTTTACGTTGTCGATTGATCTACAGTTCTCTTGACTAGCCATTCACGATCCCGATCCAGTTGTAAACGAGGAGATGTCGTCACCCACACACGTGTGACCTGAACTTGTTACAGACTAATAACAGATTGTAAAAGGCTTGCTTGTGTACAGGCACGTTGGGTCTAGCCTGGAGTGAAGTGAATCTGCGATATAATCGCGGCTCTACCGATCGTAGAGCGCAACATCACGTCAGTTCACTTGCTTTGCGTGTAAAGTTGTTTGGGAACTTCGTGCGGTGTTTGCTCTACGTTTTCTCTTTCAATATCAAGATTAAATCACCCTTACTGGCTCCTTTTGAGCTTCCCCGAAACATCTTCATTAGATCCAGGAGCTTCCCCGAAACATCTTCATTGGATCCAGGAGCTTCCCCGAAATATCTTCATTTGAACCAGGAGCTTCCCCGAAACATCTTCATTGGATCCAGGAGCTTCCCGAAATATCTTAATTGGATCCAGGAGCTTCCCCCAAACATCTTCATTGGATCCAGGGTTTAAGTACGTGTGCAACATTTATGTCAATTACATATTTTTTTGTAAGCAAGATTAATATTTGGCTAGATAGTAACATGTGTATGCTGATACACAATATAAACTTATTTCTGGAAGTCACAGAGCCTATTGCTATTCTCACTTTGAAATCCAACGGGAAGATAGTGAAAGCTGATTTTATTTAAAGTTTCCAGAAGAGTTATATCGGACGAAAAAAGGTGCATACGAACGTACTAAAAGTAGTGAGAAAATTTTAAAAATGTTATTTCGTTATTCTAATTTTTACATAATATAACTTTACTGTGGTAATTAGCTAATAGGCAACCTCAAAATGAATGGGCCGTGTGCTTGTACAAATTAAATGAAGGAAAAAAAGTGCATTTCCGGCGGTAAAAAAGAAGAACATCTTGGCAAAAGCACGGAGCACTGAGAACGAATAGCCTTTATTACCAAGTCTTTCCCATTACTTTGACCCCTCCCGGTTTCGAGAAAGATAAAAGGCATCTCTTTTTTTTCTCAGCCGCTGCTAGATGAGGAAGAAGAAACGTTGCAAATGCCCCGAATTCGGTCGGTCTCGTATGGTCTTCGACGCAAGCAGTCTCCGAAAACAATCCATTTGCCACTACTTGTGTAGGGCAACAAGTTCGCTGAGAGAGAGAGAGAGAGAGAGAGAGAGAGAGAGAGAGAGAGAGATACTTCTCCGAAACCCTCCTCTTCGAAAAAAAATCTCCCTGGAAGTAAACGATAGACAGGCGAGAAAAAAAAGACGGAGCGCCAAAGAAGAAAGGATGAGTAGGAAGTGTTGGGGGGGGGGGGGGGGAGGGGAGGAGGTGATTGCACCAAAAACTTGGATCGGATTCCAATCACAGGAGAAGTGAGTTTTGCGATCCCTACTCTCCCAAGCCTCTATTTAGCTCTTTCGACCGAAACTTACCTTTCACTCCAGGAAACTTTGCGCTGTCTTCCCAACAGAACGTTAAAAATAAAAGATAAACCTTCCCTCGTGTTCAATTTGCAACCGGCGGGATACAACGGTGACAGTTAAATTTGTGATGACGTCGGGGTTAAAACTGTCGAGAAATATAAAGGGAAAGGAAGCTTATGTCGAAAAAATAAGAGTTGTGATTTCTTGACCTGAAAGTAGTATGATTTGGGGGCTTCGGGGACAGTATTATTCTTATGGGACTACGGTTTTGTGGTGGATTGTTGTGGTAACTTGCCAATCGTGAGGAATAGGCTATATTCGGGTGTGCTTGTCTCTCGATGCCTATGATTGGGATCTCGGCGGCCATCTTGGATGACACCACTTCCGCCATTTTGAAAACCTGTAATTATTTAGCTGAAAATTTGGAAAAAATTCTTAAAATCATAACAAAAATCCCCACTTATGACTGATTCAATCTTTTACAGTTTTTGGTTAGATCCTTGCTCACCAAAAAAAAAACACTTTATTTTAGGCACAAAATACTTATTTAATAAAAAATTTACAAAAAATCCTAAAAGCGGCTTAACTTCCTCGTTCACGAGCAGCGAATAAACTGCAGATGGCATCTTGGTCACCATCTTGAAAAACTGTAATTATTTAACTATAAAATTTGTAAAAAATCCGAAGTTACTAAAAATCATTTATTAATTTACTGATTGATACTATAGATTCATATCCTGGGTTCAATCCCTGGATGATGAAAAAATAAAGTTAATTTTAGGTAAAAAAAAAACCTATTCAAAAAATATGGTAAAAAAAACCGCACCCTTCAGTATGACCGTGATGACATGCTGACAGCTATCTTGGAATTGCGTATTTATTAACGATGTAGAGATAGAAGCCACGTTTCACGCAAGTACTGCAATGAAGTACTGTATACAGGGCATATATCACACATATCGCAACACTAAAGGTACTAAAAGATACAAAACAGTGGTCAGCCTCGTGTAGGGACAGAAGGTGAGCCAGAACAATCGTTTTACTTCTACTCACGCTTTTATTTATTTTTTGTTTTGTACATGGAACGAATATATATTCGTGTTAATATTAGAGATATTTGTCAAATTCGGACATTTTAATGAAAAAAAAACTGTATTACTGTAAATATAGTTGTAAATTATGCTTTGTGTCGTGTGAAGACCTCCTACTGCTCCCTGGACATCTCGCCAGTAGGTACCAACTGCGCACGTCGGTGAGTGGCTGGCTCCCCTGTCCGCAGCGACGTGCGAGGAGTCGACCGGGGGGTTGGCGCCCCTGCTGCAGTCCCTGGTGGACCCGGGGACGCGCGCGGTCGTCGGCTCAGTGGACCCGGCGCTCTGCCTCGCGCTCGCCAGGGTGGCGGCCCTGCAGGGGAAGCCCTTCGTGTCGTGGACCTGCCCGCAGGTGAGAGCCGGCTGCGCCTCGGCCGCGCGACGGCAGGGACACCCTGCGTGTAACCTTTGAATATATATACTGTATAGAAGTCGCCAGCCCAGGTTAAAATTTCTAATACGGTTCGAGGTAGTTGGTTAATTCACCGCCGCAATCGCCACCATCTCTAGGGCATCGACTTGTGGTGGTCCCTAGCGGACAAGTCTCGAACTCTTCAAACACCCCTTCCCCCTCCTGTTGAACGACGTTGAGCTGCAGTGAATGATGGTAGAGGGGTGCGGGGAATGACAGCGGGCGACAGCGCTACGCTCTAACGTGTAAATAACAACTAAGACGATACAGGGCGTTACGGCAGCGCACTGCAGCGGTGAAGTTCCCAAGCTGCTCATCATACGCTTCTGAAAAACGTAGAGTAAATCCTATCCACTCGCGACTTCTATAGAGTATATATATTCAAAGGTGTAACCTAGGTTCACACCTCGTAAATTCATCGATACTCCCCTCCCTCCCCAGGCATGTGATCCCGCCAGGGTGTTATCCAGGTTAGGAGAAAGATGGGTCTTTTTACATGCCTGACACTGTTACCAGTGCCAAACATGTTGTTCCGGGAACCGGGGGAAATAGATTCGCCGTTTCCAATCGCAGCATGGACCTACAAGGTGAATGAACTGAAAAGTGGAGTGAAAATGTTTGGAAAAAATCAAATAAAAAAATTTTTTTCTGTGGAGGCTGTATTTTGGACTACAGCCGCCAGGGGTTGGTTTCATGAATTTTCATTAAGCTGAACGGGAATATGGTGTATGAAATAATTAAAAAAAGTTGGAAAGTGACCTGGAAGACTGTAGGAATTATTTGTTAGTTATTTGTTGCGGACTAAATCTATCAGCCTTTCTTCCATTGCCTCACGGGTCTCTTTATTGACAGTTTGGCGTCTGAAATATATATATATATATATATATATATATATATATATATATATATATATATATATATATATATATAGCCACATCAAACCTCGGCAAACCCGGTTCATTTTTCACAACCACTGGCTTAACTGACTCCATATTGACATCAGAATCATCAGAGAGCACATACAAGTACATTGCCATACAATATTCTGCATTCCCCGTCGCTTTTCTCGAGGCGGATGGCTGAGGCTCGCTCGAACGCAAATTTCGCGCCTCGTTTGGGGGCTCGTTTTGCCCCACTGGCTCATTTATCTCGGATACTTTTTGCCTCATTTGACACCTACGCACCTTTAATTGCTTATATTCGGGCTATTTCGCTTGTTTTCTTTCTTTTCTCGAACATAATCTGTTTTCGCTCAGGTATTTTGCGATTAATGGCTCCAAAAACAAAGTTAGTAGTAAATTTTCAGTTATCCCACTCAACCAGCACCACTCAGTGCTCACTCACGAGCCACTTAAAGTTGAAATCACGTAAATTTTTCTATTGCTGTTGGAGTCACAGCTCTCACTAACTCCAGTTTGATGCTACCTGCCAACGTCATCACGTCATTACGCCATCACTGCAAATGTTAACTGGGTGAAACATACAAGCAAAGTCTGCTCTACTAATAAACATTTACTTAAACTCTGTAGTTTTCATAGTTTCACAGTTTACGAGTTTTAAGCGTTGTAGAATCCTCAGCCGAAGTGACACCCAACTCGAGATTTAAGACTTTCATATTTCTGTCAGAAATTCATGTGGAAAATTGAAAAAAAAAAAAAAAAAAAAAAAAACAGTTTTCTGAAAACACCAACTTGTTTCATCTCTAGAGAATATAATTAAAAAATAAATAAATGATAAAATATTTTTTTTGGGATTAAAGTAGTACAAAACTTAGTTTGAAAATTTTTAAATCAAAACCTGTTATTCGTGGTAAGTGAGGTATTATTTTAACATTTCAGTTTACGACATCTATAGAGGTAACTAAATATGTACACGTAGACCCCAGATGAAAGGAAGGTCCTTTTGTCGCTCAATGCGTCTCTGCTGAGTGACTCTGGAGGGGTCGTTACCACAACGCCGAAATACCATAACGCCGAATGTCAAAATTGACCACAACGCCGACAGCTAGAAAACTGCTGTGTACCACAACGCCGACATAACAACTGAACGAATTTGTGTGTGTTTCTAAAATGTACCTTAACGCCGAAATACCACAATAAAACCTAACCTTACCTAACCTAACCTAACCAAGCGTAATATAACCTAACCTAACTTTACCTAGCCTATCCTAGCCTTGCCTAACCTAGCCTAACCTAACCTAGCATAACCTAACCTAGTATAACCTAACCGAGTCTCACCTAACCTAGTCTAACCTAACCTAACTTTTGTGGCAGTCCTGCAATGACATTTTTCGGCGTTAGTGTATTTCGGCGTTGTGGTAATTCGGCGTTGTGGTACACAGCAGTTTTCTAGCTGTCGGCGTTGTGGTCAATTTGGTATTTCGGCGTTGTGGTATTTCGGCGTTGTGGTGCGTCTCCTCTCTGGAGTCTGTACCAGCAACCAGGTCAACGACGTCCATTTTGTAGGCTCACTCAGTTCGGTTGGTCACAGTACACTCAATTCCTGAAAAACTGTGATTTCGCTTCATTGATTAGATCTTATTTTAGGTAATCGACTAATGTTAGTTGGAAAAAATTACACACTATAATTATAGCAACAATTCTTTCCCTTGAAAAATTATTATTTTTTGACAACTTTTATAGACCATGTAATTTATGGTTTATCCAAAGTAGAAGTTCACATTAAAACTTTGTTTAATACATTTTTGTTTTCTACAAATCTTAATTATGAATTCAGAACAATAAAAGTTAGTTTCAAAAAATGGTTATTTTTTAATATTCTAGAATATTTATATTGGAAATCTTATTTGCACAAGAAACCATGGTATTTTTTTTTTAAATTATAAGTATTAGAAATTGTTGTGATTACGTACCTATTTTTTTTAATTCTAGTGTTTTATTCTGCCAATTGAGCCAACAGCATGGTCATTTCGGTGAGCTGTTATTTAAGAAAGTCAAATGAAGGCTCCGAAAATGAAGTCAGACAAGAAAACTTTTCATATTTAAGTTTGAAATACCAAATAATAATTTAAGCGTTTCAATGTTGAAATGTGTAGATAAATCAAAACTGTAATATTTTCGAGTTAAACTGCTGTGTTCCAGAGCCTACATTACACCAAAAACAATTTTAACACATTCCACTGAAATCGGAAACCGCGTGAATGCTATTTCCAAAGTAATATTCTTTGATTATCATAAATTGATATTTAAAAAATGTCATATTCGTATTGATATTTTTAAATTGAAAATAAATGTTTAAATATCAAATTGGCAGTGTAATCTATGGCCTTTACCAATTATATATGTTCTCATTATCTATACTTAAAACATTTATTTCAGTAAAAAAAAAACTAAACTATCTCAACACGAAATATTTTCAGATAAGTTCAGTTTAATGGTATTTTACTATAATACTTATATCTGTTCAAATCGTTCATAAATTGTTTGTAACACAGTAAATAATATTATAAAATAGTAAAGCTTTGTTTGATGCTCTGCATAGTAATATAAATGATTCTAACTATAAAAGTTTGGTAATTTCGTTATATTTTTGCCAAATGAAAACACTTTTAAAATTACTATACCTCAGTTTAAATTTAAACGGAAGAGTTTCAATTATAAAGTTACTGGACATAAAAAATACTCTATACTCAATATTTGTGTTGTGTTTTTTCATATATATATACATATATTAATTTAATTTTTATGCAATAATTTTTAAATATGTTCGAAACAAAAAAAAAATGAGATGAAACACATGTATGTATGAAATAGAATCAAAATTTGTTTATAGGAGCGAATGTTCTAGCGAGTACATAAACACATTTACTTTTAAACTCACACAGACTTATAGACAATAAGATTAACACATTAGTTTATTTCTGTATTAACATGGGATGAAAATTAAAAATGACGATGCAAAAATTCTATTTAAAAATGTTAAAAAACGTACGTTTTTCTTCGCTTTTAGAATAGGCGAGAAAAAAATATATTTTTTTAAACATCTTTACAGTTTCGAAACTATTGAAACTTTGGAAATCACAGTAAATTTAAGACGAGTGAGTACCTCAAAGAAACGATTGTTTCTTCGTAGTTCCAAATAAGTGATTCTTCGTAAGAAACTGTGTGTTTCATTGAAAACAGAGTAAACCAGGATGGGTGATGATGAATATCACGATTTATGTAGCTTTCGTACGTTATTTGAACGATTCTTGCATGAAGAAGTTTTATTTGGACCTACGCCATTGTTTGTGTACACTGGAAAGTTTGCACCTGACGACGGGAATAGATCTCAGTTCCTGAAACGTTGAAACTATTTTGCCTTAGGAAGCCTATTGTGTTTGTTTATGCTTTGAAATTTAAAAATTATTAAGTGTTGAACAAATTATTGGTTTATAAACCCCGAACAAATGTTTAACTCTAGTCCAAATTTGAAAATTTTTCAGTCTGGAATAATCAGGGTAGCCTAATAAGTACATATTTCTCTCTAAAATGAGTCACGAATACCATTTACTAGTGGTAATGTCCGGCTTCCCACGGGTAGGAAAAAATTTTTTAACAAAGCAATTTTCTTGAAGGAATCTGCACAAAAAGGCAAATCGTATTTAAATGTCAAGTTCCAAATAATTATTGTTTCTGGCCTTGAAAGTAGGATTTTTCAAATAATTGTTGATATTTTTGGAAAAATATTTACAGAAAGACGGTAAAAATATCCAGATAATATTTTCAGCTGCGAGATATGTATACAAGATATTTACGAATATATAATGTAACATATTTCTAAAGCACTCGTGTACTACATGTCAGCTGCGCATGAGCTAAGAGAGCAGTCTATTTTGACGTTTTTCTCTGGTTACAGTTAAATATATTGCTATAAATTGGCGACAATTTTTTTAAAAACTAAACATTGTCCTTGTCCATCTGACAAAATGCATTTTTTTTTAGCAGAAAATATAATGTCTCAAATCGGTCAAGTAATTTAAGAATTTTCTTCATACAAACAAATTCACACTCGTTTTAAATTAAGTATATAACTCTTATTAATTGTGTTATTTAATAAAAATGTTTGGGACATCAGAGTCTCCATAAATATTTTAATTTTACACCTACATGTGTTGATGTATTTTAACTCTTGTGCTCCATTAAAAATACTGTCATAAGTATAAAAGTAAAATAACTATGGTTTGGTAAATATGTCCAAGCTGTTGGTGTATTTTTAGTTTGTTTTATGTTTATCGCATCCATGACCATATGGTTGTTAGTCATGCGTCTCAATCTCGTGTGCATTGTGCATACTATTCTGTTAACGTTATTGTCTAATGGGGACACCACTTTCGTAACGAAAAATAAATTAAATAGGGTATTGTCAAAAACATTCAATATACATATTGAGATTTTGGCAGTTCCTTGGCTGTTATATAAACACTCTGAAAAAGATTTCGCTTCGCAATGACATATTAGTGTGCCTACACGTATAGTATACTCAAAAATAAAACAGGATACTGAATATTTTAACACCTTTTGTAAGTGTAATTTCATCTATGCATCCAAATATGTAATTTAACACGTTAGTTATTGTAACAACAGGTGCACATTCATGTGTTTTTACCGAAACCCCTGGAACACTATTTGGTATTTTTTATGAACGTTTGTGTAAAATTAAGTCTGAACTAATTTTTAAAAGTCACACGAAAAAAATTAAAAATATCAAATCTTTGTATACGTAATTTGAAGCATTGTTTTTATAGTATAGAAACTAAGGGACAGAGCGATAGAAACGTCTGTCTCGTCTCGAATTTGCTGCTTCTCGCAAGTAACTCAAATTGGGAAGTCAGGAAGTTTAAAGTGGCCACTCGCTGGCGGGAAGCAAGAGCTTTGTGGTCGATGGACAACTCGCGGGGAAGTTTCCAGTGGATGTCCAGAGTGACATATATCTCTAACCCCCCCCCCCCTTTCTGTTGAAAACACTCTCATCTCTTATTCCCCCAAACCCTTCTCATCGCAGAAACACCCCCGGACAGCTTGACGTGACTCCAAACGTTCGTGGGGCACAGAAACGTCTGACGCCACCGACACATGACACGCTCCGAAACAAATAAAAGTTTCTGTACAATTGGTAGACGGTTTTGCGGGCTTCTTTTGACAGCCCTGGTGAAGATGTCTTCGTAGAGAAAAACAGGAACTTTCGGCATAACAAACAAAATAAGAATACACGTAACAACACAAAATGTTATTGACAGTAATTGAACCATTACAAATCGCAATTTAAGGAAGAACAATCCAAATTAGCAATTGTGACAATGAAAATCACGTCCAGCAGATGGCGTGCTTGTCTACGTATACATTCTTTAATCTGGTGTTCAGGTTCCCTATTGATAGCTGCAACATCTCAGCTGGGATTCCACGAATTTCATATTCAATTCTTTGTTGGAATTAATTTATTGTCCTTGGCCGAGTTGTGTGGACCCGAATCTTGAGGCAGCCCCATAAGAAAACATCAAGAACCGATAAATCAAATTGATGATTTGGATTGTTGTTCCTTAAAGGCAAGTTGTAATGTTTCAATTGCTGCCAGTAAAATGTTGTGTTGTTGCTTGTATTCTGTTTTTATTTGTTTGCTTAAAGTTCCCGTTTTTCTGTGTCATCTTGTATTTGGGGAAATTCACTTTGGGATTAAACTCGGTGTATTAGCAATACATCTTTAGGGTGTTTACCACGTAAAATAATAAAGCACACAAGCCAACTAATTACAAGAAAAGAGCCTTTTGAAATTTAAGCATATTTTATGTACAATTTAAGCATAGTTTATAAACTTGTTAAGTTTCAGTCTGGCCAACGGCGCAGCGGCCTGGGTGGTTATTTACTTCTTTGCCGCCCAGTTTCTCAGGTATTGATTATAGCTGACGGTTACATTTTTATAATTTGAATTTTTTAAATAAATATACTTTTTACAATTTGTTGCACTCATTTAAAATTTTTGTTATGCATATTATTTACTTTTATTTTATCTTATATTTAAATTGTTTTAATAATTCCATTTTTTAAATAAAACATAACAATGGCTATAACAATTGTTATGAAGAGTGCATATAGTAATTAAAAAGTAAGATTTTTAATAATATATTTTATTGATATATTTTATGTTATACACCAGAACATGGTAAATAATTTTAATTAAAAAACTGGAAACTTATAATGTTTTCACATCTTGCACAGTTATTAAATTATGGCTGTTTGTATGAACAACGTTGTTGAAGTAGATATGATGGAAATCATACTCAATTAATTTAAGAATAAACTGGCACTTTTTTCAGAGTTTGCAGAGAAATAAAAATGATTAAACTGTAAAAAGTTATATAGAAGAGTAGGGTAAGAAAAAAACGTTATCATATTATCCTTTTAAATAAAAAAAAAATAGAAACAGATACGAACGCAACTCCTCAGATCACGTCAAGACCGGTTTCAAACGAATATTTTGTAACTATTTCCTACTTCACTCAACTCGCCTGTCGGAACACCCGCGGAGACCACCGTCGCACCTTTTATGCCCGTTGGCCGTCTTTCTAGAGCCGACAGGAGTGGCTGCGACGTGTAGCGTTATTCGGAGCCGACCCGACGCTCGAAGCATCCAGAAAAGCGGCGTGTTATTCACGCCACTCCAAGTTACGGCCTCGGTAAGCCCGCAGAATTCCCCATGTCGCTGAAGTAGATGACAGCGTCGAGGAATTAGTGCCCGGGGGCAGGGGTTGGCGAGAATGGGCCGCCATAATCCCTGAAGGTATGCGCGCGTGACGTCAGTAGGCGTTCGGGGTCACCAGGCCGCTCAGTTACCTGGCGCGCGCCGCAGCCTTGCCTCCCACGTTCGTAACAATACCAATAAGTGTTAAGTGAATGTTTTAAGAAAAAATATTAAATTATAGTTTATAATTCAATGCCGGAATTAACTAAAAGTACCTTTTAAAGTTTTTACAGTTTGTATTAACCGTTTTAATCTAATCTCTTTAGTGTAAGAATATATTTCATTAAACTTATAATAATATATCTTTTAGAAGTTCTAGAAATCCGCGTGGTACGGAGATTTGATGAAAAAAATATTTTAAGATATTTATTAATGATAACCTCATTGTAAAAGTTTTAATGATAAAGTCTACGCATTAACGGTTAATTCAAAACCATACAAGAACATGATTACGAGATTTCAGTTCATTTTTGGATTTAAATATAAAATCATCTTTTACATTCTTGAACCCTTTAAAGAAAAATCATTGAAAAAATTGAAATATTTGTGCCCAAACATAAAACTATAGAATCCAAATAATATTAAATGCTACCCAACTAAGTCTTAGTAAAAAAAACAGGTGAGACACACATAACGAAAATATTACCTGTCGGAAACTGCGTGCAGAGAAAATGTTATTTTAATACTTAGCCTTTAATATGTAGCATAATACCGCGCTCATATTTCCGTATGTATATTAAATACTTGTTTGGAAATGTAAAATAAAGTGATAAATTCGCTAACACGTGCAAAGCGTGTCAGAAAGTTTTATTAAAATTTTAAATACTTGCTATTAAATCCTGTTTATAATAAAAAAAAAAAGCACATACAATCCCTATGAAATGCTACCTAATAAAGTCTTTATTAATGTGTGAAATAAATTTGAGTGACTAACAAAAGGATCGGAGTACGGAAAGGGAAACTTTGTTTACGTTACAGCACATTTTTATGGACGTTCCGGTACTTTCCAGCAGAGAACAGACAACACCAGCAGGATGAAAACGAAACACTCTGAGGACTGCTTGTTAGCTTTTCCGCGTTGGCCGGTAGTAAACAAAACAATTAGAGCTACCTCCGCTGGGTGCATCGGAAGTTATTGCTCCCCTACCCAAAACAACATTGTCGAATCTGCACCCCCGGAACATTTTTTTCCCCACCAGTACCGTTTTTTTTTGCGACAAATTCGCAAACAAATGTAAAATTCCCATTTCGGAGTAGTGGACGAGAGAAAAAAAAAGGAAAGGCAAAAATTAAAATTAACGGCGAGTACTTAGCGCGACGAGAGAGATGCGACCGCCCGTTCGGTAGCGAAATGTTTTATAATTCAGCGAGTTGGACGCCTGCGACAGGAAAACAGCGCGTCAGAGAGCTGCCACACCATGGGTGCGTGGAAGCGAGGGGCCCTTTGTCGACCACTTTGCCCGTCTACCACTTTGCTCGTCAGCTTCTTTACTTGTCGACAATTTTTCTCGTCGACTTCTATACTTGTCAGTCGCTTTGATCACAGACCACTTTACTTGTCGACCTCTTTGCTCATCCATAACTATGACTGTCAACCACTTTGCTCGTCAATCACTTTGTCGATAACGTTTCCCGTCTACCACTTTGCTTGACAACTTCCTTACTTGTCGATAACTTTATGCGTCGATTTATTTACTTGTCGACCACTTTGCTCACCGACTTCTTTACTTGTCGACCACTTTGTACATCGACTTCTTCACTTGCCAACCACTTTGATTATCGACTTCTTTACTTGTTGACCACATTTGTTTGTTCACCACTTTGCTCGTCGACTTCTTTACTAGCCAACTTTGCACGACTACCACTTTGCTAGTAGATTTCTTTACTTGACGACCACTTTGCTAGTCGATTTCTTTATTTGTCAGTTTTTTGCGCGTCTATTACTTTGATAGTTGAATTCCTTACTTACGACCATTTTGACTATTGACCACTTTACTTATCGGCATCTTTGCTCGTCTATCACGTTGACTGTCGACCACTTTGCTCGTCGACTTATTTACTCTTCGAGCACTTTGTATGTCGAACATTTTGCTTGTCAAAATCCTTACTTGTAGACCATATAAACTAGCTTACTCATATCACTTGGCTCATCGACTACTCTGATCGTCGAACATTGTTCTCTTTGGCCACTTTGCTCATCAACCTCTTTGATCGACAACCATTTCGCTCATCGACGAAACGAAGTCGGTGCTTAGACCAAACACGCCCTTTTTACATGAAACACAAAAAAAATGTTTTGTAGTGGTTTTCCTATAGGCATTTTGCCTAAAAGCTATTTCCCTACGTCGTATACACAAGCATTATGCCAAACAGAAATTTGCTTAAAGGATTTTTTCCTTAAGTGTTTTTTCTTAAATTATGGATTGTCAAAAATTATTTGGCTTAGCGGTCGTTTCGACTAAAAGGCGTTAAGTCTTGCGGACATTTTACATAAAAGTTCATAAATGTTTCCAATTTGTTCAGCAAGCCTTGATGCATATGTTTAACGGTCGTTAATCCAACATGATTTTTGACTACGGGCGTTTATTTTAACAGGTATTCACTACAAGGCCATTTAGCGTATATTATAGGTATTTTTATTTTAGCTAAACCACCAATCATATCGTAAAACAAGATTAGTTCGAAGAATTTTAATTTTATATTAATTTAATTTAATGATTATAAATTTACTTATTAATGCTGTTTAGGCTTGATTTAACACAACATATTCTGTAACTGAATTTTCGAGAATTTATTATTTTTATTCATGAAAATATCCTCGGATGTTCCACTATATTGTGATGTCAAATAACAGTAAAATTTACGCTAGTGATCGTATTTATTATCATTAGTATGACATTTTATGTCTTGAAAGTAACCCTCAGAAAGTTTCTGGTGGCAATATTTACGATTAAGAAACAAATGCGAGAGAGTTATAGTGATGAAAGTACAAAAATACTTCCTAGCTTATAGCACTGACTATAAAAGGACATGAGTAACATAAAGAGCGAGATAAGGCCGTAACTCTTTCAGTCTGTTTGTCCAATGTAGTAGAAAATTTATATCCCAAAGTCGAATGGAGTTAAATCAAACTTAGAATATTTGTGTCGTGATGAACATTTAAGTGGACAACATCCTTTAAGGCTGTTTCCATAAATTTTATTTTAAAAAAATTCTTAAATAAATTGATATGTACTAATAATTTTGTATTTAATTTTTTTAAATTTTCATCACAGCAAAAATTAAAAAAGCAGACTTCAACTCTAAAGTACTACAATGTTGTGTTAAGTAATAATAAGTGTGAAGCGAAGGGCTATGGAGCTACAACACGACATGGAGCAACCCTACTAACATCAATAGCTCTGATGACTTGACACCCATGCCTATCTAAGGGATGTCCTAGTCATGGATGAGAAAATATCATCCAAAAGACTGTCCCAAGGTCCAAATTGTGGTTTCCGAAACGCATCCCCACACATGATGTATTACTGTTTTGTAGTAATTATATTGTATTTATTTTTTAAAAACTTTATCACATGCCAAATTAAAAAAAAAGCTGATCGCAAACACAAATTACTAAAATGACGTTAGTTATTGATTAGTGTGACTTAAAGGGTTAAGGGGTCACCACACGTAAAGTGTAAAATTAATATTTTGTTATAATTTTTTTTCGTTATCATATAACATTCAAAAATTCCCAAAAAAAAATTAGCTTAGTTTAAATACGAATTACTGCCATTTTATATTAGGAATTGATAAATGTGACTAAAATGAGTAGCGGGGGGTATTTTCAAACCACGTCACAACACTTTATGTGTGTAAATATTTTAGTATTGATACTTACAATTTTAATCAAATGCTAGTTTTAAAATAGGTAAAAAATAAAAAAAGCATTTGTTCAAATACAAAGTATAACCATTTAATGTTACGTCTAGATAAAGCGTTACTGAAAGGGGTAAGAAGGTTGTTTACAAACCACGCCACTACAAACTGTCTATATTTTGTTAATGGGGGAAAAAAAATACTCATGTGAAATAACATATATTTGTAATTTTTATACTTTAAACGAAAAAAAAAAATTGTTATCACTACAAAACATTGTTGGCAGAAATACTGGGTTCGGATTCTTACCTGGGAATTATGCCTTGTGTTGTCTCAGTATATATACAACAGTGAAAGTTATTTGTAAACCGTTTCCCTGAATAATTTTCAAATATTAACTGACACATATTAATGAGCATAAAAAAATCAAATTTAAGTCCATTTGTAAAATATTTAATTATAGTTTCTGTGGGTATTTTTTAAAAAAATATGCTATAACGAAAAACCAAATAAAAACAAATAAAATTATATGAGAAAATAACCGTAGCCATGTGTTGCACGAAGTTAGGATACCTTGCTCGGAGAATTACAAACGGGTTACAAAGGGGAACGTGTCGGCGAGGACCGCTGGGTGTGTGCAGGACGCGCTGTCCGACAGCGGGCGCTACCCCACCTTCGTGCGCGTGGGTCCCTCGCTGGCTGCCACCGCCGAGGCTCTGCTGACAGTCGGCGCCCACTTCCGGCGCAAGAGCGTCGCCATACTCGTCGCAGGTGAGATCCTCTACCCCCTTCCCCCTGCTGACTGCCGGACTAACGACCGTCTTCCATTCTGGGTGGACCCCCTCTTGGGTAGCCCGGATCCACTTTTCCAAAAACTTATATCTATTTTTATTTTTTCCCCTTATTTTAAATTAATATATGGCAGTTAAAAAATATATATTTAACCTAACAAAACTCTTCCAAATTATTAGCTTTATTTTAGCATTGCTGGGAGTGGGGGTGGCGGGTGAGGGCTGGTACCCTTGGGAGGGGAAGCTGGGGGAAGGGTGAGGGCTAGTACCCTAGGGGGGAAGCTGGGGGAAGGGTGGGGGCTAGTACCCTAGGGGGGAAGCTGGGGGAAGGGTGAGAGCTGGTATCATTGGGGGGAAGCTGGGGGAAGGGTGAGAGCTGGTATCATTGGGGGGAAGCTGGGTGAAAGGTTGGGGCTGGTTTAACCATCCGGTCTGAAATTCGAATGATTCGTTAGTCGAAGTAGTTGCTCCGGCAGCGAATCCTAGCGGCGATCGCGGAAACTTCGTGTTTATTCCTGTTATATACTGTAGTTGAAATGACAGTTCGCGTATATGTAACACGGTCGACATTATTTTTGAAAGAATTGAACGTTAAATTTCGTGTCCGAGCTTCGTATTATAAGTTTATTTTCAACATGAGGACCCATAATTTTTGCTCGTTACCGAGTTTATATGTTTAAACATCATTGGCCTCTACTGAAAGAATCGCTCACATTATTTTGTTAAGTATTTTGTATAACGCTGCAGGTAAACGAGCTTGACATCTGAGTTCGCTCTGCAAGCGCTCCCGGAGTCGGATGAATAATAGAAATGTATATTTTTGATTTAAATAAAGAAAATTTTTTCACTCGCCAATTAACAACAATTATAAATTTTATGTTAATTTACTTTAATATTAGCTGATTTTTGACAAGAAATTTTATTGAAACACTCCCCTTTTTGTTGAAATTCATTAAACAGTTTGTACTATAAAGCTTCCCTTTGCCTTTGTGAACTTTGGGTTGAGCCATCCGACCCAGATGGCAGCACCGTGGTCACACATTTCCACTACATGTGACATCTGTCCCATTCACGAAATGATTCTACTAAATGTCGTATACTGAGAGCTAAGATGTTGCCCATCAAAAAGCACTTATAAATTTTCCCTCAAAATGTGAATTTTCCCTTGAAATAGGAAAAGTTTTCGTAATTTAAGAGGATTTTTTTTTAGGATTTTTGAGATCATTTTCACCGCCGTGGCGTCAGAATCCAAGATGGCGGTTGGTTCTTCTCGGGTACTCCTGGCGATTCCTGCCGCCGGACCAACATTTATATGCTACTGTAATAAAATATTTATCACAAATAGTACAAGAGTATGCATAATATTATGTGAAAGAAATAACACAAATACGTTTTCATTACATCAGTCATAGAGCTGAAATTTCTCATCACTAGCCAGTCTGTATATTAATTCGTACATTACTTTTAATCTTTTAACAACTTAGGCCTTATAATCTTAGTAAATATAACGCCAATATTATAGTTATATCTGTAACTTAAATATCATATAGATTTTATTAATAAATGGTAATAATTATTAAAAAAATACTGAACGGAATGAAATACATATAAAATTAAAATAGTTGAAATAAAATAAATAATTTCCCTGTCGTATTGACCACTGAATGTAGGATTCGAATATCCAGAGAATTTTCTCAAGCACGTGTCTAACGTAAGGGATATATTTTTTATTTTGTAGTTTGAAAAATTCACACTGTTGCGAGAAATGGAGACATGCAGCGCTGTGCGAACACACAACCAACTTTTCTCGCTACGGACGATGCAGAGAACGAATTTCCTTCTCATGCATAAATTGACATCTTTTCCTTTCCCTCGTCTCTCGCGGACACGTTTTCTACCCCGTCGAGGACAATTATCTTGTTTCCCCTTTATCATGTTCTTCTCTATAATTTAGCTGTTGTCACTTCATCACCTTTGTTCTTTAACCGTGGGTTAGAGAAAGAAGGATCATTATCCCGTCGTGGAGTAGGTAAGGATGTAAACATATTTTTCTCATAAATACCAAAATTCAAGAATTTTTTTTCATTATTACCAAAAAAATTTAAGATTAAATGTAACACACAAAGGGTTAACTCAAAACTATATATTTCAAAGCTATACTTTAATGTCATGCAATGATTTAAATCACCTGTAAATTTCTTTAAATCTTTAAAAGAGAGTGCTTACTGGTATTATAGCACCAAAAGTTAACAATAATACAATCTTGTGTTACGAATGAAATGTAATTTTTAAGCTGAACTTTCAAAATTGTTTGCAAAAAAAGTATTTAAAGGATACATCCCTTAAGCTGAACGATTAACAGATAGATTCATAAAGTTATTTATTTTTTTATTGAGAAAACTCATACGTTTTGTAATAATTTAAGCAGAATAGTGTTTGAGCATATTTATGAAAAAATTTTTAAGCGAATTCTTTTATTCGGTAGCTCGTTTAAATTCTAACTTCGGCCTAAAGCTGAGAATATCGGACTCGAAGGTCATAGAAGAAGTCCACGTCCCCCCAAAAACGAAAAAAAATGTACATCTGCACGTTTCTCATCGCCTTACTACATTAAGGCGACCAGATCCCCCCCCCCCCCAAAACCCCTCCCATTTTTTTTTATCACTGCCAGACATTTATTCACCTTCATCACCCACGGGAAATGGGAAATTAATTTTTAATTTCCACGAGTCACCTTGTCTTTCAGGCTTCTTCATCTTCGAAACTTCTACCAAGAGAGAGAAAAAAAAGGCAGTGGGCCATGGGGTCTACCAGATATTCACGCCCAGATTATTAAGGAACTTTTAGTTTTCGTCGCTCGCGAAATCCTCGCGTCTTAACGTTCTCGCACCTCCCGACAGATGACGCAAATTAGTTCGGATATTAAAATCGTTTCTCCTCGCAATTTCCTCTGTCGTAAATTTCTTCCGCGAAGATGGGAGAGATGAGGTGTAAAGGAATGGAACTGGGAGGAGAAATACAGAAAAATTAACCTTGTGGATTATTTTCCCAGCACAGTAACCTTTACACAGAATCACAAATCAGATAACATATCACATAACTAAGTATCACTGAAGGACAGCGAAAATGAGTTTGCAGGAACGAATAAATAAATACTTAACTTTACCCAGAATTGAATGAAAAATAATTTTACTTAATTGAACTCTAACACTGAATGACAGACTACACACAGCATAATTATAACATAGGTAAGCACTTAGAAAGGATTTTTGAAAATTCGTCCCCTTAAAGGGTTAAATAGGGGATGAATATTTGTATGAAATTGTGTCTCTTTTTAAAGTTAGAAATATGGAAATTAGTTTTATTAATAAAAGTCAGTTTTATCAGTTTTTTTTGTAATTAATAAAAATGAGGATTAAATACATTCCTGCCGGGCACACGGCTATGACTCAATAAGTTTTGATATTGTTTTGAGCTGGATTGTCAAGTAAGACACAAGGGTGTTTTTTTTTCAATTGAAAGAAACGATTATACGTGTATTGTTACATACAAAGATAGCCTTTTTAAATGAATAGGGATGTATTCTATATGCTTAACGTACTTCTTACAAAAATGAATAATTAAAAAACTAATTACACGGGGGGTTGCTCCCCTCTCCTAGTTTTTTCTTTGGCAACCCGGCTCTTAGGCATCTGTCAAGAGGATCCCACGGACGTGGCTATGGAATACTCCGTATACGCGATCGGGAAAGCCGTTAAGAGCTCCGGCTGTGACGAGAGGTTGAGGCTACCCATCCCAGCGTCACCACCATCACCAAATAAAAAAAAAAATTAAAAAAACCCTAACTCACTCTGCGGACCAGACAGTCGACTGTGTCCTTTAGCCCTTAGACTTTATCAGTGATGCTGGCGCCTTCCCCTTCAGTCAGCCAGTAAACCCGTGGTCCGGTGAAGGGAAGCCTTCTTTTCACAGACGAGAGAGACAAACTCCCGATCGTGCATCTTCGGTTTTTTTTTGTTCATTGTAAATAAATATACAACTCATGATAACTAATGGTCAATTAGGTTAGGTTAGTCACATTATAAATACTTTAAAACTTTATTGGACGGTTGATTTGGTTAGGGATAGCTACATTAAAGATACTGTGAAATCATGTAAACGGTTTCCCCCCCCCCCCAAAAAAAAATACACCTGTCGTGGTACACAAAAAAAAAAGCGAGCGTGAACTTCGGGGAACTTCGGGTGTGGGCTCTCTCGTCTGTGACATGAAGGCTTCCCTTTCGGGAATGCCCCATCCGACCTCTCCCAGCTGTCCGGTATAGTGCGCCCGCTCGCCGCGCGGACAGGAACCAGAGCTGCTACTGTCTGCTGCTGTTTGCAGGCTGCGGCTGGTGGACGCAGCTGGCGCACGCCGTCGACCTGGTCTTCAGGAGAGAAGGCCTGGCCGTCAAGCACCACCTGCTGCTGCCCGGCGGAGACCTCGATCTCCCGGCGCAGGGACTCGTCGACTGGCTGCGGCCTCTGCTGGCGGCGCCGAGCAGACGTGAGCTATCCCCCCATCCACCCACCAACCACGGCGAGGGCCGCAGGGGGACGTACCACAACGCCGAAATACCACAACGCCGAACGTACAATAACGCCGAATGCCAAATTGATAGAGAGACCGGAACAAATTCGCGGGTTCATTTCAGTGACATAGGCTGAATGAAATTCAAACGCGTGTACGATTCTGCTGGTTTCTGCCATATTGGCTCGCAGTTTAACTGGAGCTTCTCTGGGCCAATGAGAGACCGTCGACCAAAAGAAGCGTCGAATCACAAGCTACCCAGTGGAGACGCCTCACAATTTAGTACCCAATGAACACGCGTGTTTACTTGAGAAATGCGGAGGATAATGGAGGCTATACTAGAGGTCATTGAATCCGCGAATTTTTCCGGTCCCTACAAATTGACTACAACGCCGACAGCTAGGAAACTGCTGTGTACCACAACGCCGAATTACCACAACGCCGAATTACCACAACGCCGAAAAACATTAACGCCGAAAAATGTCATTGCAGGACTGCCACAAAGGTTAGGTTAGGTAAGGTTAGGTTAGGTTAGGCTAGCCTAGGTTAGGTTAAGTTGTGATTTTTCGGCGTTAAGATACATCTAAGAAACACACACAAATTCATTCAGTTGTTTTTCATTTTGCTCCTGTGCCCCCCCCCCCCCCCTTCCCCAGCAGCAACATTTTTCGGCGTTACTGTATTTTGGCGTTGTGGTACACAGCAGTTTTCTAGCTGTCGGCGTTGTGGTCAAATTTGGCTTTCGGCGTTATGGTATTCGGCGTTATTGTACGTTCGGCGTTGTGGTATATCGGCGTTGTGGTAACGACCCGGGCCGCAGTGCCGACGTGTTCTCTCGGCGGAGCGGGTGTTCGGAGAACGCGGGAAAGTCCCGCAAAGATGGCGGACCCACGCGTAGCAACGCGAACCCACACACAGTCACTTTTAGTTGGGACATACCCGAACGTATTTTTTTCGTTTCCAAATGAAACATTATGATAGCGAAATTTACCCTTGAACATGTATTGTAAACTAAAGTAGTCATAGTAAAAATGTAATCAAAAGTAATTCATATGAAAACTTGCATTTCAATAATATACATTCTGTTTATAAATTTCCAAGAGGCTTAAATTGCCGACCTCCGTAGCGTAGTTGGGTGCGCACTGGCTTACGATGCGAGGGGTTCTGGGTTCGAGTCCCGGATAAGGCATGGGTGTAAATTTGTAAATGTTTAAATTTGTCACCCATTTGTCAAAGTCAATACAACTATCACACTAAACGCTCGAATTATAAGAAGTAATAAGTGAATAAAGGGGGGATAGTTGGCTGGTTGGTGATGAAAGTCACCAGCCAGCCAAATAATTAAAAAATAATAATAAAAATAAACAAAAAATATTTTAAAAAAATATACACAGTGGTAGAGCCCGTTCTTGCTTACCTCAAGAGGCATGGTTCAAATCTCGTGATTGGAAATATTTTTTTTTTACTTTTTTAATAACAGTATAATATAATTTTTTTGAATAAGTTCTATAAAGTTAAGCTTTGCTTGTATGGAGTTTTTACTGACTCATTTCAATCGTCTAAGCAAAATAAATCCATTAACTTGTACTTAGTGTTCTAATATGTGTTTTAAAATGTTGCAGGTTAATATTTTACTAATGTTGCGGGAAACTTTAAAATATTAACTGTTTAGTGAATTTTAACAAGATGGGCAGTGATTTGATACATTTTCTTGTCGAAATTCAGGTCCAAAGCTGGGATTTTTATCGGAGCTGTTTCCAATAGATAAAAATTTCCTGTTGTCTCGTGTTGCTAATGGCTATTTGCGTTTGATGGTGGCAAGCCACGTTTACAATTCATGCAGCGAGTTCTTCTAGCAGCGGACGCAGAAATTATGTGTGTGATTCGCAACCACGAAGTTTGGTATTTGGGGGTTGACTGGTTTATTTATCAGCTTATTTATCACGTTTGGAATTTATTTGAAAGAACTATACTTTAAATTTCGCGTCCGAGTTCCACCCTATAATTTTACTAGCTGCCCGATCCGGCTTCGCACGGTTGTATTAATTGGGGGGGGGGGGGGAGGGGGAAATGAGACCAAATCTCTTATTTACAGTTATAATAAATGAAATAAAATGAAAATTAATTAATTTTGACAAAAACTTAATACAATGCTTTGTAATGTACCGAAGAAAAAACGAATAGCACCGATGGTTTCCCGACTCTCGAGCACGCAACGTTGTCATGGAGACGAAGTGCCCACTGTTTCCCGGGCTTAAACACCAATCAACATTGATGATCAGTTTATTATTAATAATAAATTTTTAAGACCATTGATCGAAATAAAAACTACCCTATCTCTCAAGTTGGAAAAAATTACACATAAATGCCCATTTTCATCGAAATCAGTTGACTTGGTGAAGGGGACCTTTTTAGAAATCAGATGTAGTTAGTAATTGTCTTCTTAATTTGAATAATTTATATCACTTTCAAATCCCGACCGACTTTGTTCTACCAGTGTATAGTTATTTACCTGTATATATCAAAAAATTGGTGGTCTGTATTTAATGAGTGATGAGGACTACACTAACAATGAAATAGTCGTTGCCATGGAGACGAATGAAGCATCAACAATGCTACAGCCGTTGCCGTGGTGATTTTCTGCCAACTCATACATAAATCACATTAGAAAACTCTAAAATTATAAGATTAAGACCATTAATCGTAATAAAAACTATCCTATCTCTCAAGTTGGAAAATATTACACCTAAATGCCAATTTTCATCGAAATCGGTTAAGTGGTTTAGGAGTCCATTGAGGACAAACATTGTGACACGAGATTTATATATATTAAGATTTGCAACATGAACAGCGTGAGAACGCATGCGTTTGCTTGTAACCGAGGTTGGACGATGTTTGCACATCACTGGCGAGTACTGGAATCTTGGTTGATATTTTTTTTTCTCCCGTCAGCAACGTGGAAAGACACGGAAATTTCACGGATTATTTTGGTCGCAATGAAGACTCTAAGCATTCATAAATTTCAAACACTTTTGATGATTGGATCACAACTCACTTGTCGACATTCATCGTTGAACGAAATGTGAATTCGCCTTTGAAAAATATTTGTTTGTATACGGCCAATTAAATATAACGGACAGAGTCGAATACATACTTCGTTGCAAAAAAAAATATTTGGTTGACCGTACAGTGTGGTTATGTCAACTCATATATTTTTTCACGCATGCTAAATTAGTAATTTTGTCTCACAAAATTTTGGTATGGCCAAACCAAATATTTTGTAAAATCAAGAAAATATTTGTTCAACCGTATACAAATAGATATATATTTTTTCACACAAAGTTTCTCGGCGCCCTTAAATACTACCAGGAAGCAGTAGAGTAGCCGAAACACAGTGACTCGCTCAAAATAAGGGGAGTATCCGCAGTAAAAATGCAAGCCAATAGGAAAGCACATGCGGTTATAGTAAAGAAAACACTGTAAATCGAAGCCTGACACCAAATGAATCCGCAATGTTTTGGGTCTCTAGCGACGCAGTAAGATGAGTGAGACGCTCGCCGGTGTTTATACTGTGTGAATGCGCATTCGACAGACAAACTTCTGCTACAAGTTCATCACGACGAAAGTATTCGAAAAACACTATAATATATTTAATTATTTATTTATAATGTGTGACTTATGGTCCGAAATGCTTCTCAAGACATAGCATACATCTTTAAAGATGAAGCTAAACAACATTTTCACCGTAAATAACAGAAAATATATTTAAGATAAAATTATGTTTAATAAAAGTGAGTTCAAACAAACGCTGAAAATTTGTCGCTGTAGCGAATTTATTCATTAAAATAATTCGGGATGGTAATACTTCAAAAAATTATGAGAAAATTAAATGTGTTCCCCCGAATTATTACAATTAAACAATATTTTTCTGACAACGACATAATTATTGGTGGTTGTAGAACTTTGTTCAATTAAACATCATCCACACATTCAGTGTTCCATCTCAAATACTTTATATATTATTTAAAATAAAAAAGTTGTTCAGCTTCATTTTTAAATCTTTTACCAACCTTGGGAAACACTTATGTCAATATGTCGTGAATATAGGTCAGTCGAATTCCGGCTCATTTTGTTTAGCGTGACGCATCCTTAATTTGCAGTAGGCATTTTAGTGTGCTTTTAATCTGTCTTTCCAAAACACTCTTTGTGCTATCGGTGATGCCCTTGCTTCGTGTGCACTAATGCCAGATATACCGTAGAGTACAACATTTTGTTTTGTTGTATAGTATGTATCATGTACGCAGTTGATATAGGAAACTATTCAGGGAAATAACTTAACCTATTAGAGGTACTAGGACAACAAAAATTATAAATGTCCGGGTAAGAATCCGAACCCAGTATTACTGAGAACACTATTTTTTTAACGATACAGTTTTTCTCATATAAATGTGAAAATTTACAAATATCTCTAACTTTTTAATGAATAGTTCCGTTTCATTTACAAAAATATATATATATATATATATCAGCGCAGTCTTTAAATCGTTCACAAACTATGTCATTTGAACGGTAAACATAATTTATGTAATATGTATCTGAGAAATGATAATACGCGGGTATTGCAAGCTCCTTTACCCGTCAAGGCACGCAGAAAAACATGGGAGACTTTATCCTCGAGCAGGTGCTGTTAAATTCGGGGTACTCCCGTTTCCTTAAACTGTTTATCCCGCCAATGACCCGTTGTCATATTATCGCCTATGCCACTGTCTCCAATGACGTAGATGTCATCAAAGATACGTTAAGCCGGGTCATGGCATATATTTCTGGTAGATCTGAAAAAATTACTGACTCCAGTCCAAAATTAATAAAACTATTTCGTGTCACAAACTTATATTATAAAGTCGTTGTGTTGTTTGATTTTGTCCAAACTCCAAAAATGCCAATTGTAAAATTGTAAAATTATATGGTAGGACTGTAATTATTGCCGGCCGTCAGAAATACTTCATACAACTATTGCGGAAGCACAAAGGATTTGTAAAAAGGGGGGGGGGTGGAAGATATCAGTCATACGCCCACTTCTGACGCATTGCATCGCATAGCGGCGTGACGCGTAATTGGTAGAGACCTGTAAAATTAGCGGATTCATTTCGCGATAGGATAGAGTCCAAATACTTTTGACATTATTTTGCTTCAGTGATTGTCCCACAGTTTATCTGAAGAACTCTGGGCCAATGAAAAATCTTTAACAGAAGAATTAGTGAATCACGATCATTCCAGTCAACAAGTGTTACGAGTCGGCAGACGTAATTTGCACGAGTGCATAGAGGATCATGGAGTCTATCCTTTAGGGATTTGAAATCGCGAATTTTACAGGTCTCTAGTAATTGTGTATCACGCTTTGGAAATCAGCGTTAATCACGAGCTACCGTTAGCTCTTACAGTAAGGCTTAGTTTATTAACTTCGCAACATCGCGAACACTCAACAAGTGACAAACGCAAGAAAACCACGGTCGTATAATTAAGCACTGAAATCGTGAGGCATGACCAATACTATAACTTTAAATGGCCAAATTTTAAACGAAATTTATTCCTATGTTTGTATGTGTAGCAAATCAAATTTATCACAAGAAAACTAAAAAAAAAAAAAAAAACCGGAAGTGATTCTAAAATATGTGATAAAAATTTTTATTTGCTTTCGCTGGGCCAAACGTTTAGAAAACGCAAAGAATTTAGTAAACAAAAATATATTGCAACCTTCGATACACATTAATTATTTATCTTTAAAAAGTAATTTTATAGAAGGCAAATATGGAAGCCGAAACACAAGAAGTTTGATAGTAGGACTATGCTTACTTTGCGATATTGCCTATTGCGTAATTTATAAACCGTTATTACAAAATGTGGCATCTTGCACTTATTACATTTATGGTTTTACTGTTTAGATTATAAACCCTGCCCTCAGGTATATGGCTGGTGGCTCGCGGGAAAACGGATACTTTTATCTTTTACAAAATTGTGATTATTGCTTCCCTTTATGAGAACCATTTGAAATAAGAATTATCACTCGTTTTCAGATACCGGTCCGACTATCCTGATTTCGGTATTTATGTTTTCCAAAGTCTGGAAAAATCTGGAATGGTTACTTTATATAGGCCATGGCCAAATTCTTTCCTTATACTCCTGAACACGAATTCGTGCATTACCTTCTATAAAATGTCCCCCCTATTTTACGTAAATTTTTACTTTCCCCAAAAATTCATCAGACTAAAAATACAATAAAAAATTAAAAAATATAGCAGTTGTAAATGTAAGTCACCTGGGGCAAAGTGAATATTTTAAAAATACCTAAGTAAGAAAAGAAACATTTGGATTGCAACCATATGCCCTACCCAAGTTAATGCCATAAGTGTAAAACGTTTTCATTAATAAGAATTTCTTTGTTATTACTTGAAATTAAGTTTTCTATTTTTAATAAATATAAATTTTATGTTATTGTTGAAAATATATGGTATTTTTTATTTATCAGCAAATATATTAGTTTGATAGTATGGGATTTCATGTTTAATTTATATTTTTTTTTAAAATCTCATATGCTAGGTTTTTGCACCGTTTAAGAGACTGCACGAAATAAACCAAATAAATGAGACATTTTTTTGTAGATCAAGTGTTTTTATTGAAACGACATGATTTTACCTTAACGTTAGTGACGTGCTACAGACGAAATTTAATCTTGTTACTACAAAATAATTATTTGCAGTCAGGTATGTATAAAAAACTGAGAAGAACGGTTCTGACGCCATTCTCGTTGAATAGTTCCAGTTCTTTACTAAGGCAACAATAAAACATTCCCCCCCCCTTTTTTTTTCGAAAAATATTCCTCTAACACAACGTGCTGTCAGCCTCCCACAAAAGTCCAGAGCGGCTTGAATTAGTGCGGGGAAAATCGCGAAATTGTTTCGTCACCAATTATTCTCCCCTCCATCCCCCAGTACAAATACGCGTGAAATTAATTTTATCCTTGCGGAGACGATTAATAACCCCAATGAAGCACTTATCACGACAAACATTCACGCTCCCAATACCCCCTCCTATTGCACAACGGTTTATAGCTTCATGTCCAGGCCGGTGGGATATCTCCCGTGATGACAAGGAAAGATCGATTTAATTTCAGCTCGAAGCTTGGTCGAGGTGTGGAGAAGGGGAAAAGAAGGGGTGGAAGACGAGGGGGAGGGGATAAAAGGTGGGAGGGGATGAAGGACGAACGGGTGGTTCGGATGCGGGCAATAAAAAGTCCAGGACGTTAATACCTGTCCGGCTGGGGATCTCGTCTGAAATGAAATACGACGTTGCCGCAGCGGAGACCTGGCAACGTCGACAACTGGATGGATGACCTTCATCTCCCTCCTGCAGCTCTTCCGCTGCATGGACGGAGCGCCATTGACTTTAACACGTTCTTGATGTTTACAAAAAAAAATAATTCACCTGGTTTTCTTCTCACCGATAGAAAAAAAAAAGATATCACATGTGTTAAAATACCAGTTACATAAACCGTCTCCAAGACGGCATTTGTTAGTTGTACAGGACAAGTCTGGAATACAACCCACAAACACAGACACACATATGATATGTGTCATGACGTATTTCTAGAAAAACTGTACCGGTAGAGCCGAAATTATTTCATTGATTCATTGGGTAGCAAAGTAGACTTGAAGCTCGTTTGCATGTGTTTTATGTTGGTGAATGGTTAACAGTGTCTTCCACATGGCCTTGACAACCCTAAGACAGCTATAAACAAGAATAAGTGGTTATACAACCACGTAAAGACTGCCAACAATCGAACAATATATTTAGGTCGACTTCCGTGTGGCCTTGAGTGAAGTGATTCCACAAAACAATCGTGGCTATATTCACAGCAGTGTGACATGCGTAGATACCATCATTTTCACAAAAAAAAATTAAAAACTTTAGCAGCATATCTGAAATTTCTCGGCACATCAGGTGAAAATTTCTTTTGGGTGTACTATATGCAACCCGTGCTGAATTCGATTACAAAAGCGGTTGAGATATATCGATCCATCGATCGCATCGCGTCGGACGAGTGTGCCCGAAATTTAATTCGAATTTCATCGAAATGGGTGTGGGGGCTGTTTAGGAAATCGATTCAACATCCACGTCTGCGGTGAGGTGGCCGTAATCTGCGAAATTGTGTTCCGCAAATTCGCTGGCTGCCACGCATTACCGCGCAGTTTTCCTTCCTCTCCGGTTTTTTATTAATTTTTTTTATTCCTGCCATTGAAAACTCGCTGAAGCTATCTCAAAAATCTCCTCGTTCTTTAAATATTAAATAAAAAATCACCAATTAACACAAAACATATAAATTTCATGTTGTAAATATTACTAGGGACTAGAAAAAATACGGGGTTTAACTCCGTCATAATATAAAATTCAAATACGTACACCTTCAAGCTACTTCCAATGTTTGCGCACAGTTTTCCAGGAAGACTCTTGGCTGATACGAGACCCAAAACCAATGAAATATTATAGAAACGACAAAGTAAACAATCATGCTAGAATTTTTTTGGCTTAAATTTAGTTATTTGTACTCTTCCCAATTTATTAAATCATAATTACAGCCATATACGGACGTAAAGTTAAAGTAGCATTAATATCTCGTTCAATATTATTATTTATACGCCTAATACATTTGTATGTCTCTCTATCTCTAAGTATTGTAGCTTTCGCCTTGTTTAACAACAAAGACTTTAAAATACTTCTTAGGAATATTTAAACAGATTAATCAAGCGAAAAATTATAATATAGGCCCTATCAGAATTTTTTTTTGAGAGTTTATGTTGGGACTCTTTTCGTATAAAATATTTGTGTGGTAATTTAGAATATGTTGTGAGAAAAATTATTATCGGCAATTTTAGGGGCGATATTTTTAGTTATTAGTATTAGTTTCTTTTTCCATTAGTTGGATAATAAATTGAATTTTTAATTCTGTAGCGTGACAAAAAATCATATTTTTTTTTTTCCAAAGGTTGAAAAAGAAAATCAATTATTGGTAGCGTGTTTCAAATACACTTACAGATTCAAATTTGCCTCTGAGTAATGTCTAATGACATGTAATTGAAAGATTGAAATATTTGTTGCACAATCTATACTAATATTATAAAGCTGAAGTGTTTGTTTGTTTGTTTTTTGAACGCGCTAATCTCAGGAACCATTGGTCCGATTTGAAAAATTATTTCAGTGTTGGATAGTACATTTATCGAGGAAGGCTATAGGCTATATTATACTATCAATAACATTAGGGATCCTTACTAAAAGTCAAATTTAGAATCAAATGCGTTGGAGGGGGTTAAATACAACATGCAGTACACGTACGAAGTGTGTGTTGACAATGCCGCAGGCGCTAGAAGTTTATTAAGCGAAATACCACTCACTGACTCACTCATCACGTGATCTCTAAAACTATACACCCGATTGACTTGAAATTTAGCGTAGTTACTCATTTTGTTATGTAGACGCTCACTAAGAACGGATTCTGCGGAAATCCGATCCCAAGGGGAGTTTCGGGGGCGTAATATATCAAAATTTCCAGTTTTTGGTAGGAAATCACCATGGAAACGGCTGTTGTTTATTTGATGCTTCATTCGTCTCTATGGCAACGACTATTTAATTGTTAGTGCAGTCCTCATCACCGTTGAAATTTTGCGGGTACTTTAAATACCAAAAATTTCCCGTTTTTTCAAGTATATATATTTTATAGACTTGAAAATTCACAGTAATGTTCCTTATGTTACGCAGGATGACATTTTCCGAAAATTAGATCCCATGGGTGGTTAAAACCCGGAAACAGTGGGTACTTTGTCTGTATGAGAACAGGATTTTGCATTGTTCATGCCTTCTGCGTCTCCATGGCAACGGGCATCGCGCGGCAGTGGCGTACCCACAAGGAGGGGCATGTATAATGAGCGGCGCAAGAGTGATCCGCCTGTAGACTACCGTAGCGAAGTACGGGTACATCAGTTATACGTTGCGTGCGCGAGTCGGAAAACCATCGGTGCTATTCATTTTCTCTCCGGTACATTATACAGCATTGTAATAAATTTTCACTGAATTTTTTTTTATTTACCATTACTGTAAATGGGAGATGTGGCTTAACTTTTTTTTCATTAGTATAGCCGTGCGAAGCCAGGTCGGGCAGCTAGTAGTTAAATATGTGTGAATTATTTGTTACATTTTTTTATTTATTAAAAAAAGGCAATTTTGAATTGGTTTTATAACAGTGGAGAATAATGAAAGAGAAAACAAAAGTAAAAAAGGCATAATAGATATACGCATTAACTTGATTTACGAAACTGTAAATAATTCAATTACTCGAACATTGCTAAGTTGTTTATCTTATTGCCGGTAAAACTTAATCCTAAATCATACAAAAATTAAATAAGTTACAAATATGAGATGACTGAGACAATAGTTATTATTCTACTCTTTATGTAGAAAGAACTACGTCACTAAACTTCAGCGTGACTTTTAATGACCTTCTACCTCCCCAGAGAAAACAGACAGTTAAAAATTATGTCCGTTTAGAAGGAAGAAACGACGATATGTACATATCGTTAGGATTTTGTTATTATCTTGTGACTGTGTTAAATTATTTATTTATTTAATGGATAATATAACAGTTAAGTTCTGCAATTAGTAACTGCGTTTTTTTAAAATTTGGATACCTAAGACTTAAAGAAAATAATTGAATATTCATTTAATCTTAACATTCTTTTATCTTAAGTTAAGAGAAAATCAATTTACGAATAAAGAGTTTTGCCGTTTCTTGAACGCCAAATATATCTATTGCCAAGATTTCACAAACCTGCTTAAGGGGGAAAAAATTATTTTTTAAAAGAGCCATAACAAATGTTGTGTAAGTATATTACTTTATGCTTAATACTTTTTTTTTAACAAATAAAGAGTCGATGCTGACATTTTCTATTTTGCTGGATGTTAATTATCTTTGTGCACTGTAAAATTTGTTTTTAACTTTCCTAAACACGCAATTAAAGTTACGTGCCTACACATTGTAAGGAAATTTAACATTTAATAATTTAATAATTTAATAGTTCATTTACACTACTTCAATAACTACCATAATAATAATACCTATAAAGGAACTGTCGGTATGTATAACAAGTATTGGTATTTATTTTAAAGTGTTTCTAATGTGCAAATTCAAAATCCCAGGCCTTTCAAAATCTGCAATATAACTGGTAAAAATGAAATCAATATGGCGGTACTACAGCGGACGACAAGAGAATCCAAAATGGCAATTCCAAGATGGCTGCCACGATGCCACACTAATAGATGCCTTAGAAGTTGTTGTGGGGGGTCAGTGTGCTGGTAAAGATTGTGGAGTAAGCATAATGTTGACAATATTTTTACAAGTGCATATTCTAGGAATATAATCCTGAACCTTTGAAAGTCGTCACTTAATTTCTTATAAAATGTTTGTAATAATTTGTAACATTTTTTATATGACTGAAATTTTTTATATAGTATTTTTAAAACAATCTTATTATGGCGATTGGGTTCAAAGTCGAAATGTAAGGTTATGACCCAGAGGCTTAAGTTTTTTACCATTTTAAGGAATTTAAAGTTCAAGAGGAAAATTAATCAAGTATGAGTAAAATGAAGCATATATGTATAAAATGAAGCCACAAAATTTTTCGAAGAAAATATTATAAATTTTCTCTCAAAATGTGAATTTTCCTTTGAAACAGGAAACGTTTTCGTAATTTTTATGATTTTTGAATAATTTTTGAGGACTTAAGAGAAAATTTTCAGCGCCGTGGCGTCACAATTCAAGATGGCGGTCGGTTCGTCTCGGCTACTCCTGGTGAATCCTGCCGCTGGTCCAACATTCATATGCTACATATAATCACATTTAATAAGATTTATCACAATTAGTACAAGCGTATGCAAAATACAATGTGACACACACAACACAAATGCGTTTTCATTACATCAGACATTGAGCTGATATTTCTAATCATCAGTCAGTCAGTATATTAATTCATAAATTACTTTAAATTTTTCAATAACAAATTATGCCTTATAATACTAGTAAATATAACCCCATTATAAAAGCAATAAATGTTGAATTAAATCTTATATACAATTTTTTAAATGATATTAATTATTTAAAAACCAAACGGAAGGAAATACATATAAAATTAAAATATAAAAAATAAAATAAATAATTCGTCTGTCGTATAGGCCACTAACAGTAGAATGAAAAAATATATATATCGTAAAATCGAATTCATTATCCCATATTGTATTACAAAATGCCACGGTGACACGAAACAAATCCTCCCCCTCAACAGTATGTGTCGCAGGTCGCAATCAGAGGATTGATTGGTGGTGTTTCCACATGCGCCCGCCTTCCGTTCAAAATTCAGCAATTCCCTCGCTTTTTTCACGGCAGGGCCCGGCTATTGTTTGGACTCCAGATAAAGCACAGGCAATTAAATTCCGGGTGGAACCGTTGCAGATACTAGTTTTCCTATCAACTACTTTTGCCCCCTTTCTCCCCTGCCAGTCTAACCAGGTCACAAATTATTATCCCTCGCATGGGGTGAAAAATGTTTCAGTGGTGAATTCAGACAGAAGATAAGAGGATTTTACTTCTCCACCCCCCACCCCCCCCCCTTGTTCAAAATATCTGATATTGTTGGTTTCTTTTTATTTTTTGTCCGTTGATAAAATTATGTTTATTATTCTCTTTTTGTTACAGCTAGAGTAAATTTATGTTGGCAGCTATGTTGCACATGAATTCTTAAAAAAAAAATTGTCTTAAAATCCAAATCAGTATTTTGTAAACGTAGCCTACTGGGAAACAAAACAACATGTGTCCGTTTATTTTTTTATTATTTAGATAGCTAGTTCAGTCGTTGTTCTGTTGAATCGAGACGACACAAATTCACACCAATGCTTTGTCCGACACTCGAAACTAGACACGTACATCCATACTGAGGTATGGATTTCGGCTGTAACCATCACGTGATTTAGGTTTTTTTTCCAGCTGGTAAAGATTTTTTTTTTTCATTTTGGTACTTAGCAGAAAGCAAGCAAATATTCTGATTCAGTTTTCACGCGCAGTTAGTTGGACTGCCTCGTGCTAGCAGGGCAGGCGTGTTTAAGTGGGACGAAGCAGCCTGGAAAACTCTTTCACGTCAGCCAGTAGCGGGAGGGGAACTAAAGCCCGCCGCATACGGTACAATATTCCTTACAATATTGTAAGCTAGGAGTCGTACTGGCTCTACTACTAGTTTCTTCACTCGAATTCAAACTGGATACTAGTAGCTGTACGAGCTGGGCTACTGGTTTTGCGTAATAGACTGCGTCCTATTTTCGTTGCTTGGTGTGTTCCAATATTTTAGGAGTGGCCAAACAGAACTCACGAAAACAGCATGAGGGGTTGTTTACACTTTTAAGCGCGCATGTCTTGATAAACATGGACGGAAAGAAGTGGAATAGTGACCAACTCCTCGTTTTAATAAATGCATACAAAGAAGAGCCTTGTTTGTATGTAGTAAAAAAAAATGTGAATTATCATAATAAAAATTTGTTGTGGAGAATATTCTCTTAACAAAACTAGTAAGGCAGCTAGAATCGTGTGCAGCAGAAACTTGTAGCGCGCCTAGTGTTTCAGCTTGTAGCCTACACAGTACAGAAACCAGTTAGCATTCTAGTAAGCAAACTAAAAGAAAATATTGTACCGTGTGCGGTGGGCTTAAGGTGTCCACAGTTCACCCTGATTCCCCTCTCCCCGTTTTCCTGAACCAATATCTCTCCCGATAATGCAGCGTATATTAGTGCCAGGTCCTCAATCACCCTCGCACTCTCCTCTCCCCCCACCCCCCCTACAATCACCCTTTCGGAATTTCGCACGAATTCTTGGGTCACCAAGGCGGAAGCCGCTCTCCTTCTTTATCCGTATCTTCTTTCCGCTTTGGCCTCTTTTTCTCCTTCTTTTCCTCCTCTTTTCGGTCCGTTCATCCGCGACACATGCGGGTTTTCCCCTGCCTTTTCGGTTGCGCGCTGCCTCGCCGAAAGGGCAAAAAGTGATCGCCCTTGGAAAGGCAAAAGGGCTGTACATAAAAATAGAACCTGTTGTCCCTGACGTGAAACGTTTTTCAAGATAGAATTATCCATACATGCTTATACAGTTATTCCTTTCAGGTTAGAAAAAATTACGTTTACATGTCTGTGAGGTTGAGTGAATGGATGGACGCTAAGACTATAGGCACAGCCATTCCTAATTTCAGGGAACACTTAATCCAGTGTTATGGTTGTGACGTCATTGTTATCCGCTTCACCCTTCAACCATGTTTCTGTGGATAAAATTTTACATTTAATATTTATACGTAAGTATAAAATATCAGCAATTAAGCTTTGGCGATGAATCAAACATCGATAGTGTATTAACTCCAAATAGCATATTAATGGGAGTTCCCCATAAATTCTTTTTCCAAGAAGAATTCAGGGTAAGAAATTTTAATGAATTCTGCAACAAAACCTATAAAATACACTGTTAAATGTTAAAAATAATAAATCAAGACTAGCTACAATATTCTGAATCATACAAATGTAACTTAGTAAATTATATAAGTTCATATTTCAAGGCCAGCGTCACTCTAAGCTGTTAAGCCGAAGCTGTTTGCAGTTCACATTTGGTGATTTATTCTTGATAAATTGTTTACATGCCTCGATTTTTATAAATATTTCTTAGGGTGTGACCGAGAGACCTGCATGGTACACTCTAAGAAAAGCGGTCGAAAGAATATTCAGCAAAGAAAAAAAAAACAAACAATGTGAGCGTATTTTTCAGTCCTCGCCAGTGATGTGTAACACATAATCTCGTCAACGAAAAAATTCATGTGTTCACGTGTTGCAAAATACACTTACCTATAGTTCGAAACTCTTACACAAAAATTAACATAGAAATCTTTCAAATAATGTCTAGCGTGATGAATATTCGCAAATTTGTGTTTTCAAATACATTCCTGGACGTGAACCATATATAGTTTCCGCTGCGTGAAATGTTTAACTGTATAACTTAATTTTAATTGGCTCCAATAAAAGCGAAATGTTTTTTCCACTAAACGGTTAGTAAAACAACAGATTTGGGCAAATGGGAAATGTGGCAGACATTGTAGAACAACTTGGGGTTTCTCACCGTAATTCCCTACCCCCCATCGACAATGTATTCCAACAATGCTTCATTATCATCCATCATTATCTCTAATGGCCAATATCTCTAAAGCAAACAAGACATGAGCGCTTATTCAATTATTCATTCATCTCATGGAAAACCACAGCACTTTCAAGAGCAAAGTTTCTAGATGTACCTATACATACAGTGGCGTAGCCAGGATTTGTGTATGGGGGGTGTTAAGAAGCATGCCTCCCCCCCCCCGTATTAAAGCAGTGGTTCCGGGGGGCCTCCCCCGTGAAAATTTGGATTTTAAGGTGTAATATAGTGCTATTTTAGCAGTTTTCGGTACTTAAATTTAAATATTGTAATGGTAATTTTTTTATTAATTTTAATATTAAATTTGAGTGATGAATAAGAACATAATTAAAGATTTGGTGCTAAGGGGGGGGGGGGTTTAACCCATAACCCCCCCCCCCCCCCTCGCCCCCTGGCTACACCACCTGTATACATATACATTTTGGATTCGTGAACATTTTATTCGCGCCGTCCGCGTCCGCCACGGATGGGCCAACACCGAGGTTTGTTAAAACCATTTTTGTTCCTCGACTTCAGTAGCATTCAGGTCCCGCAGGCCGAGAGCTAGGATGTTGAACCCCTGCCCTGGAGGATGTGGAAGGTGGATGGGACGGCTTGCAGTGATCATCCTGTGCCTGCCGCTGCGCTCGACGCTGGGGGAGCGGGTGCTGCGAGCAGTCGACGGCCTGAAGCTGGCCCACCTGCCCGCCACTGCGCTGCTGGCCGTGCAAGTGGCCTCCTCTTCGTCCTGCTGCGGCGAGCAGGCCTCCCCCTCGGGCCGCTACTCCCCGCCGCCGGGCCTGGGCGAGGACACGCGCATGTCGCTGCTGGTGCTGGCCTCGGTCGACGCCGGCGGCGCCTTCGACGGCGGTCCGCAGGTGGGCGGGGGGCGCTACTGCACCTTAGGAGACCATATGGCGAGACACTATCTTGCCACGGCACCTTCACGACAGCTTCCTTAGGAGACCATATGGCGAGACACTATCTTGCCACGGCACCTTCACGACAGCTTCCTTAGGAGACCATATGGCGAGACACTATCTTGCCACGGCACCTTCACGACAGCTTCCTTAGGAGACCATATGGCGAGACACTATCTTGCCACGGCACCTTCACGACAGCTTCCTTAGGAGACCATATGGCGAGACACTATCTTGCCACGGCACCTTCACGACAGCTTCCTTAGGAGACCATATGGCGAGACACTATCTTGCCACGGCACCTTCACGACAGCTTCCTTAGGAGACCATATGGCGAGACACTATCTTGCCACGGCACCTTCACGACAGCTTCCTTAGGAGACCATATGGCGAGACCCTATCTTGCCACGGCACCTTCACGACAGCTTCCTTAGGAGACCATATGGCGAGACACTATCTTGCCACGGCACCTTCACGGCAGCTTCCTTAGGAGACCATATGGCGAGACAATATCTTGCCACGGCACCTTCAAGGCAGCTTCCTTAGGAGACCATATGGCGAGACACTATCTTGCCACGGCACCTTCACGACAGCTTCCTTAGGAGACCATATGGCGAGACACTATCTTGCCACGGCACCTTCACGACAGCTTCCTTAGGAGACCATATGGCGAGACACTATCTTGCCACGGCACCTTCACGACAGCTTCCTTAGGAGACCATATGGCGAGACACTATCTTGCCACGGCACCTTCACGACAGCTTCCTTAGGAGACCATATGGCGAGACACTATCTTGCCACGGCACCTTCACGACAGCTTCCTTAGGAGACCATATGGCGAGACACTATCTTGCCACGGCACCTTCACGACAGCTTCCTTAGGAGACCATATGGCGAGACACTATCTTGCCACGGCACCTTCACGACAGCTTCCTTAGGAGACCATATGGCGAGACACTATCTTGCCACGGCACCTTCACGACAGCTTCCTTAGGAGACCATATGGCGAGACACTATCTTGCCACGGCACCTTCACGACAGCTTCCTTAGGAGACCATATGGCGAGACACTATCTTGCCACGGCACCTTCACAACAGCTTCCTTAGGAGACCATATGGCGAGACACTATCTTGCCACGGCACCTTCACGACAGCTTCCTTAGGAGACCATATGGCGAGACACTATCTTGCCACGGCACCTTCACGGCAGCTTCCTTAGGAGACCATATGGCGAGACAATATCTTGCCACGGCACCTTCAAGGCAGCTTCCTTAGGAGACCATATGGCGAGACACTATCTTGCCACGGCACCTTCACGACAGCTTCCTTAGGAGACCATATGGCGAGACACTATCTTGCCACGGCACCTTCACGACAGCTTCCTTAGGAGACCATATGGCGAGACACTATCTTGCCACGGCACCTTCACGACAGCTTCCTTAGGAGACCATATGGCGAGACACTATCTTGCCACGGCACCTTCACGGCAGCTTCCTTAGGAGACCATATGGCGAGACACTATCTTGCCACGGCACCTTCACGACAGCTTCCTTAGGTGACCAGTGACCAGGAAACAGATGGCAAGACACTATCTCGGTTTTTTTATTATGATTGTTAAGGGGGTGCCTCCCATTTCAGGTCACGATTTTATATTTATATTATTCACTTATCAGCTTTTAGTTTTTTTCAATTGTTTAACTTTCACGAATTGAAAAATATACGCAGCTCGTACTTTTTGCATAATTACCTGCCAAAGTTACATTAATAACGTTTTTTTGGGTTGTACATAGGTATAAGGAGAATTTAATTTATTGCTGAACAGAAACTTTTTTATGTTGAATTAACTTCAATGCTACTGGCTACTTCAATAAATCGTTTGCATTTCTATCACAATAAACCATTTCATGTTTCTTGGCTGTAAAAATCGTAAAAATTTGAGAATTTTTAAAAGTCAGGTAAAATTAATTAATACTTTCTGAAAGGAAATCAAATCACTGACATTGACATCACGATCCCCTGCATACTTGGGCCAACTTCACCTGTTCATTGGCTGCTAATTTGTGAGCCATATCACCTGAGTGACTTGTGACTCGTTACTTCTTTGGCTAAAGGGTCTCTCATTGACCCAGAGTCTTACAGATTAAAGTCTAAGGAATTATAATGCAGCTAAAATTATAATTATATTAATTTTAGCATCTCACGAATTTGATACATGACTTTTTCCGGTCTCTATTGATACAGTATGTTTTAGATATAATGCAATTTATAAAGTTCGATTGAATATACCCTAATAAACTGGTTTCATGTATGCACATTAAAATTACCTTCAAAATAGTATGACATAATATTAAAAAATAACAAAATTGAAAAAATATTAAAAACAGATCAAAATGTAAGTTTATCTCAGAAATGTTAAATGATATAAGAACCTCAAAATTATTTAAAAGTCTATGAAAAGTGTTAACAGTGTTAAGATAACCTGAAAAAAGCGTAAGCTATATTAGCTTTAGGAGGAAATAAAAACTGAATAGTTATTTAGCTTTAAAAGGACAGGTAAGAGTTAGCTAACATATCTATGAAATATAGGTTAGCTATAATATATATTATAAACTGAAAAAAGGGGTAAGCTATATGTGGGAATATCAACTAAAAAAAAAGTTAGCTATAAGAGGTAGGATTAAAAGCAGGAAACAAGGTTAGCTGCAAGAGGTAGTGGGAACTAACAGCAGGCAAGCTACAAGAGGTAGGGTGAAGAGCAGGAAACAGTGTTAGCTACAAGAGGCAATAGAAAACTAAAAGCAGGCAAGCTACAACAGGTAGGGTGAAGAGCAGGGAACAGGGTTAGCTGCAAGAGGCAATAGGAACTAACAGCAGGCCAGCTACAAGAGGCAGGGTGAAGAGCAGGAAACAGAGTTAGCTACCAGAGGGAGTGTGAAGAGCAGGGAACAGGGATAGCTGCAAGAGGCAATAGGAACTAACAGCAGGCAAGCTACAAGAAGTAGGGTGAAAGCAGGGAACAGGGTTAGCTGCAAGAGGCAATAGGAACTAAGAGCAGGCAAGCTACAAGAGGTAGGACGAAGAGCAGGGAACAGGGCTAGCTACAAGAGGCAATAGGAACTAACAGCAGGCAAGCTACAAGAGGCAGGGTGAAGAGCAGGGAACAGGGTTAGCTGCAAGAGGCAATAGGAACTAACAGCAGGCCAGCTGCAAGAGGCAGGGTGAAGAGCAGAGAACAGCTGGCTCGCGGGTCGGCAGGACCAGGCGGCGTGGAGGCAGGTGCGCCGCGGCCTGGAGGTGTTGTCGGAGCGCGACCCGCCGGCGCCAGGCTTCCTGCTGCTCGACTGGGCGGAGGGGAACGGCACGGCGAGGTGGCGCGCCCTGGCTCGGGTGGACTGCGCCCCCCGGGGCCTCAGCCCGCTGCTGCCCGGCCTGGCCGAGTGGGCGCGCCGCAAGCGGCGGCTGCAGCGGGGCGGCGGCGACGACCGCGAGCCGGCCTGCGAGGCCGCCGACGAGGCCGACTGCGCCCACGGTGAGCCGCACCACCATCTCACCACCTCCACCACACCACCACCACCATCTCACCACCACCACTACCACCATCACCATCTCCACACCCACCACCATCACCAGCATTACCACCTCCACCACCACCAATATCACCACCTCCACACCCATCACTAACACCATCACCGTCGCCATCTCCACACCCACCACCATCACCAGCACTACTACGATCATCACCTCCACACTCACCACCAAAACCAACGTAACCGCCACCACCACCATCGCCACTACCATCACCGTCACCATCTCCACACCCACCACCATCACCAGCACTACTACGATCACCACCTCCACACCCATCACTACAACCATCACCGTCACCATCTCCACACCCATCACCATCACCAGCACTACCACAATCACCACCTCCACACTCACCACCAAAACCAACGTAACCGCTACCACCACCATCACCACTACCATCACCAACACCATCACCATCACCACCTCTATCACCACAACCACCATCTCGACCACCATCATCGTCACCACAATTACTGTGTAACTTCCTAGCATTTTGGCGGGAGTAATTTCGTGAATGCGATGGAAACGTGTAACAGGAAGCATGGAGCACTACAGCGGGCACTTGTGTTGCAGCGAGTCAGCGAGCGCTAACATTTGCATGGCGTTGGAAAAGAGAGAGGGATGTAGAAAGGAAGACAGAGGAAGAGGACATTTGTTTACCGTTCGTTCTACAATCAGTAATCTTGATCAGCGTGACGCATTGCTACGTGGCTTTTCTAATATATGATACATACGTTGTGAAATAATAATTGATTATATTTTATTTAAAAATGAAATTATTATATAAGTTTTGTATAAAAATGCGTGTTCTGCTAATACATAGTTTGTGATACGAATTAATTCCTGGAAGTCATTTGTATCAAGTTAGTATTAATAAATAAGTTCTGATATATATATATATATATATATATATATATATATATATATATATATATATATATAGTATTGTCAGTTTAAAACGTGAGGGTCATTCATTTTAATGGTGTAATAATTAATCATCTTAAAATTGGTTGATATGGAACCAACGAATGAGTTATAAAACTGATTATTTACTTAATATAAATCTCCTGAATCGATAAGATTTTGTTACATTTTTACTTTACATAAATAGTTAAAACAAGAACAGAGTGCAAGCGAGAATACACAAGTACAGCTAAAAGTGAGAAAAATATTGCAATCTGCTCGTAACTGTACTCAGCGTACCCAGGATTATGCTCGTTGCTTAGGTTAGATGTTACAAATTACTGGTCGAGAACTGAAAGACTCTCTCACTTTATTTTCTATAAATACCGTCTCTGGTACTACCATCATCACCGCCATCACCACATTTATTATTTCCATAGTAACTATCAACCTTATGACAAATGTCATCTTGAATTTCTGTAACCAGGTCATGAAGGAAGGGCAAAAAGTTTCCTCAGTAAATTGCTTATAAATCGAAAAACGCTCCAGGAATTGGAGACGCGGGGTTGAAACAGCAACGTAACGACGCAACTAAACAGCTCACTAAAGTCAGTGTTTCACTGGGAAGTGTCAGCGAGGGTTATGTGACGTCACAGAGATCTGACGCGCATGGTTTCGCAGTCGATCGCGGTCGACGAATGCAGACGAAGGAGACGTCCGGGTCATCAGCAAGCAAGCAAACAAGCAAGCGACGACAAATAATAATTGAGGGTGGGTGGAAGTCGGGACGATAGACGCTATGATTATTGCGTAACAACGTCTAATAAATCGATGAACGCCGGCTGCACGCACGAACAAGTGTCCCGTCACGCACATGGTTCCGTAACGCTGTGTCCCGTTACGCTCATTGTTCCGTTACGCTGTGTCCCGTTACGCTCATTGTTTCGTTGCGCTGATTTCCGTTACGCTTTCGGCGAGTGCAGTAATAACAGGTTATGTTACAATTACTAAAAAATTATGGTAATTCATATAATTGATGATAGATATTTGATTACAGTTTATTTATATGAAAACTTGTTCATAGTTATGTTTAAACTTTATAGCTAAACGCCAGTTTTTAAAATTAATTACAAGTCATCTACACGTGAACTGTTTCGTCGACTGTTTATAAAGTGAAGTGAAAAATTAATGTGGTTTTCGTTGTTTATTACAACAACAATTTCGGCAATAAAGGTTAATATTATTCTTGCATTTGAAAAATCTGATTACTAGTATAATTTCAAGTATTTATACTTTTATTATTAAAATAAAAATGATTCAATTTTATTCATAAAATTATCCAATCATTTCATCAATGTTCTGTTATGACGTTGTCACGTTAAATTATCGTCCGTAAACCGACTTTACAGACAGCCATTTTTTTTTTTTTTTTAGAAATTTTTCGTCTGCATTCAGTTCAAGTTCCAAAGTGAAATATTGTGAATTTCTTATTCCTCTGGGCTGTTCACATAAACTGATTCCATAATCTATGCGTTGTCGTCGGGTTAGGTCGATGCAGACGGCTGTAGGTACCTCTCAGGGCGTCGTACTGCGTCGCGCGCGTTCGTCGCTCTGGGCAGGTTCCGTTTTATTTCCCTCAGATTCCTTCTTTCTTAATCGATAGAGACGACATCTCTCTGCATCGGAAATTCGAGTTCATCCATTAAAAAATCTATTTAACTCGTTGCTCCTTCGTTTTCTTCATTTTTGACGTGACAACGTCTAATAAATCGCTGAACGCCGGCTGCACGCACGAAAAAAGGTCCCGTTACGCACATTGTCCCGTTACGCCGTGTCCCGTCACGCTCATTGTACGCTTGCGATGCATTTATCTCTCTTCCACTTGATTGGAAGAACCATCGATTTGACTTTTTCGAGGCACATTAAACTTTAAACACTCCCATTCGTTTCCTACTTTTCCTATAATCGTCCTATCCTTAAAAGAATAACACAGATTGGAAGAAGTTAAATAGCAAAAATGAGTATAAAAGTTATAGTTAAAATAATCTCTTCGTTAAAGTAATAAACATATTTGAATTAATGAGTGCAAATAAAAGTAAATGTATCAATTAAATTGTAGATTTCATTTCACTCCTTCTTTGAATCCATTCAAAATAGTAATAATTCAATAAAAATGATTCAATTTTATCCATAAAAGTATGCAATCATTTCATCAATGTTTTGCTATGACGTCACGTTAAAATATCGTCCGTAAACTGACTTTACAGACAACCAATTTTTTTTTATAACTCGAAAGTAAAGAATAAAAGTTGTTTGGAGGAAATCGACCAAGTACATTTGTTCGCTTGCAACTGAAAGCTGGCCGCGCCTACTACGCATTTTTAGCGTACAGCTACCCGCTGTTACGTCATTGTCGAAGGGGGGAAAAGGTGGGGTGGACGGAAGCTTCGGCGCCAGCGTTTCCCTTCGCCGTCAGAGCGGGCTTTACGACGGTGCAGTTGTTATGAGCCTCCAGTTTATGGCATGGCCGTAGTGGGCGTTTCAAAGTATCCTATTTTCGTGTCGCCAAGTTTCTGTAATGAGCCCCCCCCCCCCCCCCCCCTTCACATCGTACGGAATATAGACGTTCATCGAATTCACGTATAAACGTGAGCAACAAGGAAAGTGTAATAATGTGAACCACAGGACCGTAGCCAAGCCAGATCGACATCGAATTAAAGTGATCTTAGTCACAAGATAAATAACTGATGTTCAAGAAAAAGAAAAAGTTACCTAAATAAACTCAGAACTAAAGGTGACAAACCTGAAAGCTACTAAACTAAAAAACAAAATATGATTCCTATTAATTTTTCTACGTGGCATTGCGGAACCATATTAAGACCGTATCTAAAATTCAGTTTTTTGGCCAACTGGTTGCTTTATTAGTCCCTTTTACAGCGCTTACAAAATGAAAAATTATTTTCTCATGAGTATTCGTGGAGAGAGATAAATATGCTGTTAACACCATGGATGAGTCTAGTGAATCAATATTAGGGGCTTGTAACAAAGTGAAAAGAGTATAAAATTCCGCCTGTCAAGGACGACATTCATGTTTACTATCAAAATGTAAGAGTTCTTCGCATTATTGTTGCAAAACCCCTTCTTTCAAAATATTAATTCAGTGAAATATCCAATAATATGCTTAACCGAAACATAGTTTAACTCCAACACGCTAAATTACCATTATTTCCTGGAAAAATTTCAAATTTTTTAAAGACCTAGATTACGATAATGCCTTCCTTATGCGATGTGGTACCTAGTATGTTATACAGTAGCTGTGGATTCTACAAGTCTTTGGCTAACTTAAACACAAATATATATGTATAAAATTGAAGAATTTCACCTCTTATGGTGTAAAAATTGTGTAAATATGATTTTAAGATAGTTAGTTATATCTCCGAAGCAAAATCAACCATAATAAACTGAGTACCAATATAAATACCACCAAAGAAATCAGAATTTTTTAGTATTTTGTTAAATTCAACACCAATGGGGTGAAAAGTGGATAAATATTGTTTAGAAATAAATAATTCTTTCTCCGAATTTAATCCAGCATAATAAAATACAGTAATTACTTATGATAAGAAAACAAAAACTACCTAACATAATTTTATCATTTTGAAAAATCAACTTTTAAGGGTTGGAAAAGGAGTAAATATGTTAATTTAAGTAATTTATCATATCTACGATGCTAACCACACATTAAAAACGATATTGGAAATTATTAACAAAATCTTCATTATCACCACATTTCCATCGATATAATCGTTACCAACTTTACCAGCACCACCATCAATTCCATCATCACCATGTCCATCACCATCATCATTATGTCCATCGTCACTAGCTTCATCATCAATATCATCACCTGGCTGAGTCATGGTTGTCACAAAGACCGAGAGTTAAACACCGCCGTAAGTGGGTCATGACCATCGACGGTTTCTGTAGCCATCGGTGATGAGCATTTTCCCCTTATGAGCAGACACTGTTATGAGGCGGAAGATCGAGTCATTGGAGGCCTGATCTTAGCTGGGCGGGGAAGCGCAGGTATTTGATGCAGAATTTAGTAGGTACTGTGCGAAATGGCGAGATGTCGATCACGGTATGTATAAATATTTTTTTTTTAAGTTTCGGATAAGGAATTGTGTAGGCCTAAATAAAAACATGCCATATCGCGTATCACTAAATTTTTTGAATGTAGAATTTATACACATTTATAATTTTTTGTAAGTATTCTAATGATTTTAGAAGTAGGACAGAAATTACCCGATTAATTGAACTTGTCTTGAGAAACTATCTTATTTATAGAGATATATTTCAAATATGGCTACGCAATTGATTCAATGCACCAATTAAATCTATCTTGCGTGCGTTAAGTGGAGGTTGTGGATCCCCCCTAAGCCGTGTTCGAATTCAAGTTTGCAGTTGTGTACTGCGACCTTGCGTACTTCACTTGTCTTGGCGTACTTGACTAATCGTCTAGCCGGGTTCAATCTTTGCCCTCATTCAAACTGTATTTTCCAGAAAGACCGGTTGCTTACATAATCTTTTTCAAGTAATAATTTTAATTTAAAAAAATATTTAATGAAATAATTAATTTTTAATACTTTATTAGTGTCACGCGAATTTACGGAAATTCACTCTATGATTCTACCCTCGTATCGTAGTTACGATTGGTATGAATTTGTTAAAACTTTACTGTAAACATGTTGAAATGTTAATTTTTTAAATTAAGTTTATTAATATCAGTCAAAAAATGAATTGAAAATGATACAACGAGTCATAAAATTATTTTAATGGTATTTCAAATATAATATATATATAATTTTTTTCTTCAAACTGGTGATAAGAACACGGGATCGTTTACTTGTATGCTCACTCACTTCACTTCCAGTTCGGACAGCCCTTGTTATGTCACTTCCGGGGAACAAGTACGAGTAAGTGTATATATATATATATTTTAGACGAATTCGGGGAACACGCTAGCTCAATGGCATGACTTTCTCTGCGCCCCCCCCCCCCCCCCCCTTCAACCACCTCCCTCCCTTTCGAGGGAGTCGAGTAACAACCCAAGGTGTCGGCAGAAGAGCGTGGCGTGGCTTCGCAAGCAGGCGCGGAACTGCACTTAACGTCGCGGGTATCGCAAAACTCGGCCGGAAGAGGGAGAAGGGGGGTTTCACCACTCGAGGTGACAACAAGGAGGAGTGCTCGTAGCATGTCCTGTCGTTGTCTGCGTGTCCCTCGCGGATCCCGCTTGGCGACGTCCTTCCTCTTCAGAAGTTGGCAGCAACGTCCTGTCTCGCCGAGGTACCTCGGTGGTACGTCAGACCCCGAACCCTCCGGCATGACCTAAAAACACTATAATTAGAGACCGAAAAAAAAATTCGCGAATTCATTTCGCGATAGGCTAAAATACAAATAGTCATACCTCAGTGCTGCCTCTGCTATTGGCTCACAACTCACCTGGGTGACGCTGGGCCATTTAGAAACACCCAACCAAAGCTTTATCGATTCACAGGCTGCTACGCTGGGACGTCTGACAAAGACAGCAGCCAATATGTGGGTGAAATTTGACCGAGTGTACGTATAACTATGGAGTTCATCCTGCAGGTCATTGAACCCGCGAATTTTTCCGGTCCCTGCTTATAATTAGATACGGGATTATTCCGAAAATTCATTGGTTTGAACCAGGAAAATCTGCCAACTCGTTTGGTTATTAGTTAGACTGCAAACATCTCTACCTAGGCATTACATCGCTGATAAGTTCACAATTGTTTGGATACTCACCTCTACGACTATGGGCTGGTCTTCCACTAGGTGGCGTTAGAGAAAACTAATCACATCCACCCCACTCTAAAGATGGGAAGATTCTATATGCAAGGAATCAGCTCATATAAAAGTGTACTTGGGTAGAGTGTACTTAGGATTGACACTAAACGAATCCGCGAAATTTCCGGGTGAATTTTCATTGGTTGGCACGTCGATGATTAGACTACGGTGTTCTTGACACGACGTTGATGCACCTGGGACAGTTACAAACAACAAGAAGATGTTACCCAATCAGGTGTAACGCTCTAGAGTATGTGTTCTTGTTATCGACCAATGAGCATCATAAGAATATTTCATTATTAGCTGCAGTAACCGGCGTGTCCCGGGCTGAACGCAGGGTGATATATTGTACGCGAGTTAAAGCAAAATTGATGGCGCTACGTAACAGAGTAGTGGGCATAGAGAAATGACACACAATTGCTATTCGTATGTCTACGACCTATGCTTTCCTGTTTACCCATAGCGGTCTGTTGAACTGTTCAGAAGTGATGCACTGCAGCGCCATCTAGTGGCGAGTTAAAGCAAAACCGATGTCAGAAAAATATTCTCTGTGTTAAAATATCTATGTATACCAATTTTCATGGAGACTGGTAGATCGGTGTAGAAGTTGGTGCACTGTAGCGCCATCTATTGGTGAGTTATAGCAAAATGTATACCGCAAAATATTTTCCATGTTCAGATATCTATATCTAATACCAATTTTCGCGGCGATCCATTGAACGGTTTAAAAGTTGATGCGCTGCAGCATCATCTAGCAGCGAGTTACGAAAAAAATGGCTAGCATAAAAACCTTCTACATGAAAACAAACAAACAAACAAAAAAAAACACTTAGACTGTTGGATCATATTTGAAAGCCAAACGTTTATGTCGTAATGTCTCACTTTGCAGTCTGTTTTGTCGTAGTTCCAAATTATTTTATGTATAGGCTCCAACTGAGCCCACAGTCTAACTCGACTGTATTCGTTGTTCTGGAGTCATAGTGGATAGCGCTTGAGAAATTCTTGTTCTCTTTTCTTCCAAGCGGTGTCGAAATATAATTATAAAAGTCAACTTGATTCGAAGCCGAGCTCTAAACTTTAGTTAATATTTCTTACATTCTGCCGCAGCTGGTCTGGAGGTGTACCTGGAAGGAGCCCACATCGCCGTTATCGCAATAACCTCCGCGCTGTTGGCTGCCCTGCTGATCCTGGCCGCCTTGATAGCCAGGTACGACAACTAGAGATACAATTATGCATGCAAAGGCATAGAGATGGGAACTATAAGACGCCATATTGCTTTCAACATTTTACACCATAAAAAAACCACGTCTGCATGATTACAAGTTAAGTGGGTGAACCTTTTTTTCCTTCAGTTAATTGTTACGCCATATTGTAGACGCCCAAAACTTTAACTTAAGTGTAGTGTGGAAATAGTTTTAAATCCATAAATTTGATTAAAGTGACTGTTTTTAACGAAGAAGATTCTCATTAATACTCACTAATAATCATCAGATGTGGCAAGTTAAGTGGGTGAATCTTTTTTTCCTTCAGTTAATTGTTACGACATGTCGATTAGACGCCCAAAACATTAACTAAAGTGTAGTTTGGAAATAGTTTTAAATCCATAAATTTGATTAAAGTGACTGTTTTTAATGAAGAAGATTCTAATTCATACTCACTAATAATCATCAGACGTGGCAGAGCCCCATTTCCACAATATTTTGGGCGGAACAATATGGCGTAGGCGAGGTTAAAAAGTGACGTCTCCTGAAAATTCTTCACTTCATGATAAAAACTGTAGATTTTTAATGCTGATAATTTACTTTCGTTTAAGCAGAGGGAACATTCCAATAGATTTACAAAGTTAATAAAACTATTACAGCTGTAACTAACTTCAGGCATTCCACTAAACCATAAACTATTATTTAACGAAGCCAAATTTTGGAATCAAACAATGGAATTTGTAATGGAATAAAAATAATTGGAAATTAAATGTCATGTTTCATTTCCTATCTCTCCCATATAAAGAATTTCTAACTACTCGTCTGAGAATTCATTCGTGACTAAAAACTCGCTTTGGTGAAAATCTCGCTTCATTGTTAAACACGGCATCCACTTCGCTTCAGCGAGTGAATTTGAAGACAAATATTTCGTGTCTAATATTATTGTTTACTGCCTATGCAAAATATTTAAAATACTAATTTTTAAAAATTAGCAATTATGTATTAATTATGCAATTTAAATTGAAATAAAATAATAGACCCCTAAACATAATTAGAAACAATGTGTTTCACGAATAAATTTAATACTTAAATTCACGTGAAAATTCAAGTAAGGTTGTTTTTTGTCGTTCCATGTTATTTCCACTCATAGCACGTCTGTTTTGGTGCTACATTAATATGAGTGTCACATTGGAAAGTTGAAACTCACCAATTAGCAGGCATCCTCTTACCCACCTCCACTAATGTTAGATTTGTGGTGTAACTCCAAGTAGTTATTTAACTGTGGTTGTTGTTGAAGGACAACACAAATGACATCCCTGTCTTACCCGGGATTCAAACCCAGAGCCCCCGCACCGCCACCTGGTGTGTTGCCCATGGCGCTATGGAGGCCGACAGAAATTGGGTGGAACTGTTTGATTTTTAATGGTGAAGCTTCTTGACATAAGTGGTGTAAAATTAGCAGTTGTAGCGCCCTTCTTAGCTACTTGGAATATATTTTTGCCCAAAGGTAAATAATGAGATTTACAGTTTTGAATGTTGTTAGTTGTTGAAAGTTGCTATAGAAAAAAATAAACAAAATAATTTTTTATCTAGTTTAAAAAAACTTGTTTTTTTTACTGAAATGGAGTTTGAACTCCTAAAATATTTTCTACTTTGAACTATTTAATGTTTATCCTTTTTGTACTATGTTAAAATTGAGTTATGTTACGGTAGGATTACGGTTCATTAAGCCACAGTTATACAGGATGCGGCGTGGAAACTTGCTGATTCAAAAGGCCAATAAAAAATAAAGTATTAGAGATATCGTTATAATTTAATTTTTATTGTAATATATATCATCTAAAATTTTTCCATTATATATTTTTAAAGATGAAATCCATCAAATGAGGGCCCCCATTGTCAATGCATTGAGTTACCCGATTTCTGAAGTTCTGTGCAACTCTTTCTAGCATATCGACGGGTATGTTGGCGATAGCTTGGCGTATGTTGTTTTTCAGATGAGGTAGTGTCCTTGGATGGTCATTGTAAACAATTGATTTCAGATAACACCATAAAAAAAGTCACACGAAGCCAAATCGGGGGAACGGGCGGCCCAAACAAGGTCGCCTCTTAATGAGATAAGGTTCTCTGTGAAATGTTGATTCAAAATATCCATTGAACATCGCGTGTGTGCTGTGGCTCCATCCTGTTGAAACCAGACATCCCCAACATTCATTTCTGCGAGTGCAGGCAGACAAAATCCTTCAATCATGTGTGTAACGAGCCGCAGTCACCGTGACTGCTTATTCATTCTCCTGAAAAAAATAAGGACCAATTATCCCCACTCTTGACACTGCACACCACAAAGTTACTCGTTCACAGTGAAGTGGCCACTGATGAAGTTCACGTGGATTGTTATCACTCCAATAACGCATGTCTTGCTTGTTGACACTGCCCGAAATGTGAAAGTGAACCTCATCACTGAAGAACACGAGTGCGTCATGAAGCAAGTTTTCTCGGAGCACTTCACATGCATTTCGGCGAGCAATAAAATCGCGTTCACTAAGCACTTGTGTCATAACCATTTTGTAGGGATGAAAGTTCAGTTCATTATGAATAATTCGTCTCACACTGCAATCCGAAATCCCCAGAGCAGCGGTGTCTTTACGTGCTGAACGCCGTGGAGAGAGCAAAAATGACTGCCTCATTCTCTCAATGTTTTCGGGGGTAGTGACAGTCCGTGGACCATCTGTCCCACATTTCATCACACTTCCACTTGCCCCAAATGTGTCCACCCACGTAACAATTGATTGCCGACCAGGAACTGGACCTGCAGGACGAATATTGAACCGAATACGGAACGCTGGTTGAGTGGCGATAATGGAACGGCCATTAGAAAAGTAAGCCTCGACGGCAAACGCGCGCTGCTCATTGGTCCAACGCATGGCAACAACTGTCTGGGTGGGTGACAACACGTCATGGACTGGCCTTTCGAACGAGACCCTCCCCACCCTCTCCCGACCCGATCTCACCTCTTAACGCGAAATACAAATTAGCAAGTTTCCGCGCCGCACCATGTATTACATTTCGGTACTATTGTGGTACGCGTTTCGAAAAATTACTTAATCCATAAGATGAATATTTCGACAATGCTTTTCCCGTATTTTAAACGTACCTTACCCTAATAAACCGCAAATTTCCCTTGTTTTGTGATAACCTCTACAGGCGAAAACCTAGGATTTTGCTTCAGCGGCTAGTTTTGCTTGACTAGGTGATAATAACTACAAAAAATATTTAGATGTTTGGTAAGGTAAATTAAAAACAACGTGAAATTATTGTTTTATTACATAAAAATATTAAAAAAATGATATTACAATGTATTATTATTATTGTATGTATTATGCATTTAGATTCGACAATGTGGCCATATAAAATTTCAGTTATATTTTCAACAAATAACAAATTATTGATTTCAGATGCTGATAAAATTTACTTCGTTTATTCATTTCACTTACTTCTAGTCAGTAGCGTCTATTAAATTGTACATGTACTCTAAGTTTAAAAGATATTTTCAACTGCTGAACATTCGTTCGAATTCTTTCAACATGACTCATTTAGGGAATTTTTTCATGCTGCCGAATCATAAAATCCTTCGGTTGATTACCCATACACCTAACCAAAGGGGACTGCATGGTTTTTCAACAAATAATACTTTGCAACAGCAATATTTTGAAGTCACCGTTGGACGCGTCTTGACGAAGATGCTGCATGTCAGCTGACTGCCATGTGCATTGAGGCGACTCGGATTTAAATACACATGGCTGTTTCCCCTTAGGGCTCCGTGGTACATATGAAAATAGTAATAACAATTGCGGTTTCCAAATACCTCATAAAATAACCCTTTAGCTCCAAAATCATCTTTGAAAAGTTGATCTTAAATGGTGTCAGCCATTTTCTGTTGAAATTCCGTATATTTGTGAGGATCCCTTAGCCCACCACACATGATGTTCAATTTCTGCTATAACTTCTGTAATGCCCATGAGTATAATAAATTGACATAAAATTTTGTGTAGAACGAAATAAGAAAGAAATAGTCACTCCATACCCACGAAACATAAATTGCTATCAGAAAACCATCTCATTTACCGAACAAAGCAAGTATATTGAGGTAGGATAAGCACGTTGCTGTCAATTAAACCCAAAAATAAATAAATGTAAATATTTAAAAATTGCGAGCCTTTAATTTTTTAATTTATGCTACCTTGAGAATGATTTTTGATATTTTATCTTTAGAAAATTCACTTGTAAAAGCATGTAACAAAGTTGGTTGAGTTTTTCTAATAAAAATACCGAGCCATTTTAAAATTAACGAGATTAAATTTTCCTCAGAAGTTAGTATGAAAATATAAAATTAAAAGGGAATTCGGGTTTACTTTAATGTAGTTTATTTATATTATATTAATAGTATTACACTTATCAGACAGCTCATCTCGCTAATTTACAATATTAATTGGGATTATTTTATTTTAAGAGTTCAAATGTGCACTTGTAATTACAAAACACCAACTGACATCGAGGTATAAAACCAGATGCGTTTATTGTCAGGAATAAAAACAAATTCAACACACGTTATAAATACAAGTCATATACGCATGGTCAGAAATTTATGTCAAAAAAATCTGAATGGTCAGTTATAGATTGCAATGAGGTTTGTCCTTGCCAGCGGTTGTTCTCTTTCGTAACTGGTAGCCATTTGCAAGATGGCGTGTATTTGCTACCACACTTAATGGCTGTGATTCGTTTACCGACAGTAGACATGTACGATGCAAAAAGTGTTCTTACACACAGCTAGTCTCGAAATCTTTTAAGCGAAAAACACTTGCCCAACACACGCGTTTTTTTTTTGTTTTTTTTTACAGTTTTCGTGCATTTATATAAGTTATCTGAATAAAGTTCAACTGGTTCTATGTGCTCGAGAAGAAAACGGAACAGAGCCCAAAGCTTCCTCTAACGTATTTTCATTCCAATATCCAACTTCAACTCGTTTCTGCTCGATAAGGAACAAAAAAAAAAAAAAAAAAAAAAAAAAAAAACCGGCAAACTTCACTTAGGCAATGAATTTATCGGAAGGAGCCAGGAAAATGTCAGAGGTCGGAGTTTGTAACGTGACGTTCAATCTTAATTTTTCATCTAAGTTTTGTTTTGGCACCTAAACTACAAACTAAAAAAAAATAGTTTTTATGACACAATGAAAAAATGTTTAATATATAAAAGAAAAAAAAAATCAGTTAATTTCGAGTTAAATAATAATACAATTTAGGATCTTAAATATTTCAAATATATTGATTTTGCTGGTGTTTGGATTCACCTCAAATTCCATCAAGAACTATTTCCAAACGATTGCAAGTCAGAAACCACCGAAACGGTACTAAAAATTGTTATCCACTGTATACGGCTCGGACGTACATATATATATATATAAGTTATATATATATATATTTACGTCACGTAAAACACACAAAAATCTTTACCGTCAATCGTGGCTAACTATAAAAGCTCCGAGATGGTTGATGTGAGGGTGCTTTCTTAAAAAAAAAAAAAGCCTTGGTATTAAACTCCCCTCCTCTCCAAGGGTTTAATGTCGCCGTATAACCGCGGTCGGTTGATCCACCCCACCTCCCTTCTCCAAGGCGTGCTTGTGATTGGTCGGCTGAGGACCTGGCCCGCGAGTGGTCACTCAGTCGTTGGAGCCCCTTGATTTTTTTTTTGGGGGGGGGGGGGGGAGGGTTGTTACGTGGTTTTTACTGGCGCGAACGCGTTCACAATTTTCCCCGCGTTTTATTGGGAGTAAGCGTCGGTAGGTATTTCCTCCATCACTCACCAGAGCATCTGGTGTTAGAGCTCAGTTCAGTGAGTTGGTGGCAGTTTTGTTACACTGAAAAATTAAATTTTCTGCACTTATAAAAAATATATTTCCTCGGAAGAAACACAGGAACTACCTGCAACACATGAGCTATGGTCATTTTTGCGTGAACTAAATACCTACTACGTTTACCAAGAAAATTGGTGCATAATTTTATATTCTATGTGATGCTTCATTCAAGCATATATATTTTTTCAAGCCATGGAAAAGCTAATATAATTGTTTGAAATATAACTATGCGACATGATTATTAGTTGTACTGTGCTTATTAATGATTGCATTTAATACTGGAAAGCTATTTAGGGGCCGGTTTACAAATAATTTTAACTATTGGAGGTACTAGGAGTACACAAAGCAATATTTTGTAGTGATACAGTTGTTTTCATCTATATGTACAAATATCTGTCATTTTAAATGAAAAATTCTGTTCCAATTAAAAAAAAAAAAATATAGCGTAACGTTGCAGACTGCGATGTGATACTCAGTATCAAATATTAATACAAAAAAATATGTACCAAATAAATTATTTAATTTAGTAAATTAATAGAGATCAATTTTAATCAATGCATGCTGAATGTTTATTCAAATTCATTTATTTTAATAGATTAAATTTATAATTGCAAAAAATATACAATTTCTATCACTAATATTTAATAAAATAGATCACTAAATTTCTAACGTCTCCAATAAAAACCAATAATACTTGGCTTGGACCTGGTATTTTACAAGAATTGTTATTAAAATACCGCCAACATAGTTAACTATTCTTTAAAGATACTTAATTATGTTTATATATTAATATATATTCAAAGGTATAATTAAATATAATTACGTAAAACTATATGTTTTAAATGTAATAATGAGAAAGGTTATTAACTAAATATTACTTAAAGTAATATCACTAATATTAATTAAATATAAATTACGTTACATATATATTTAAAAATTATGATAAATAAAGCGTATAAAATATTTATTTTCTTAAAGCATTATTTGTATGATAAATGAAAAAAATATTTTCCATGACCGAGTTATGTTTTATAAATTATATAGGTATATTATATGTAATAAAATTTTATCTATAATATAAAAATGAATCGCAAAATGTGTTGGTAAGCGCATAACTCAACAACGCCTGGACCAATTTGGCCAATTTTTTTTTTTAAATGTTCGTTGAAGTTCAAAGATGGTTTTTACGGCGAGAAAAATTCGAATAATTGCCGGAAAAACCCTAAAACCAGACCTTTTATTTTTCCCATACAAACGTTTTCTAACTAAAACGAGCACTCATTGTTGTTTAAACAATGTAGGTATGTTCCTTACGTCAAAGAGTCAATTTGCACTTTATTACCTATGTACAAAGTTCAATCATATCTATCAAAACAGTGTGCGCTGGAGCACAGATAAACAAAAAAAAAATAAATAAACCGAAATCGAATAGTTCAATTTGGTCGGCTTCGCGATATCATTTCATTTGTTTTACTTTAAAATGCATCAGTTTTCAAGTCATTACATCAGTCAAACAAAACCAGCGTTACCAAAAGTGTTTCATAAGTTTAAGTTTTTGTTATATCTTTTCCCTATTTTAAATACGGCTTGAAGGATTTGACTCCAAGTCATATCAAATTAAAAAAAAGTTGAAACAACAACAAACTGTCAATGTCAGTGTTTTTTTTTCTTGGATTTTAGGTTACCTACCCTAATGAGTTTGCTTTTGTCAACTTATACACGAAACAAATTCTTACCTGTATAGTGTTTTATGCAGTGTTTATTTACCTATGATCGCTAATTATTGCATGTGACAAAATAATCTATAATATCGATATGCCTGCTATTAGACGAATCAATTTAGGTAGAATAACCCGAAATGCTACCAACCAAGCTAATTACCGATCTAATCATGCACTACAATGAAAATAAAAATTATTATGTTTCACATGATTACCAATAACGAGATTACTTATTTTTTTATTTAACTTTTTATTTATATGTTTTATTTAATTATGTTTCTTATTTACAACACCCTATCACTAGGGTGACGGTTCTGTTCAGGAGAATTTTTTGCCCCAACTATAAAATATGTAGGAACAAAAAAATGTCACATTACAAATCATTTTGACAGGACTTTATTGCAATTTATTTAGGCAGTAATAAATAACAAATAACGACAAAAGATTTGGTTCTTAACTGAACAAAAACGACCAACATCAACATGAATGAATACGCGTGACCTCATTGCATAGGAGCTCGAAAAATATTGTGCAACAATTATTTTGTATAATTATTCTATATTACCATTATACAATCATTTGTATTTTGCCTATTTTTGTGTTTTAAACCCGACTTTCTGCTTGCTGGTTAACTGGTAAAATTCTTATTTGTCAAGTCGAACAAGGCAACTGTAATTGTTTTTGTAAATTGAACAGAAATATTTATGTAAAAGTACAGATATTTGTGCATTTGTACATTTACATGAAAACAACTTTATCGCTACAAAATAGTGTTCGCAGTAATACTTTGGTTCAGTTTCTCAGTCAGGCATTTAAGCTGTGTGTTTTACCAGTCCCTTCATTGGTTAAAGTTATTTGTAAACAGTTCCCTGAATAGCTTTGCAGTATTAGCTTCGCCCATTATACATAAGCATAGTAAGAAAAATTTGTGTCCAATTTTTAAATATTTAATTTCATTTTTCATGGTTTGATAAAAAAAATCAATCAAAATTTAAAAGGATTAGACATTAAGTATTAGCGAAAATTGTATTTCATATGCGCAAAAATAACCGTTGTCATGTGTTGTACAAAGTTACAATACGTTTCTTGTATTGTCACAAACCATATTTTGGCAATTGGTTTGCAAAGGAATATTTTGTAAAAGTACAGAATTTTTTATTTTTAATGCGGGAAGATCAGAATAAGAGCTCGGAGATAGCGAGAGAACGACTTCCGTAGAATTGATGCCGGTATAGACGCGCGAACGACTATCGGAAAAATTTGTCACACACTGCCGCTTCCTCTCTTTATCACCATCGAAAGAGGTTAGGAAATAAAAAGCATCGAAATTGAACACTCGAAAGAGTCGACTCTTCTTCTGTATCGAAAATGCAAACAATAACTCACCTTCCGGTTTCAATAGGACTTCGTATGTTTAGGAGTGAACGTAAGAGTCGCGATCCTCAAGAGGAAACACAAAGAATATGTATATAATTGACGGCATGCATATACTCGAAAGACGTATGATTAGAGACCGGAAAACTATAGCGGTTTCATTTCGCGATAGGCTAAAATCTGTTAGGCTGTTTCTGTGATTGGAGCACAGTTTAATATAATGATTCGAGTCAATGAATTGCCCCCTTCCCCTCACCAGCGAAATCAGAATCGAATCACAAGCAACCCAGTTAACAGGAGTCACGAGTCAGTAGCCAATGGCCAGGATTGCGGAATCTATCCTAGAAGTCATAGAAACCACGAATATTTTCCAGGTCCTACGTATGACGTCAGGTGTATCTTAATACAGGATGTGATATGAATACATCCTTAAAAACAAAGTCACTCTTTACAATAATGTAATAAGAACAACAAATTAGGTGGGAATATCGGGTAAACTTCGCTCTGATTCTTCTGTCGTCAGTTAAGAATAATTTAAGTTGCTAAGTTTTTTTTCTATTTAAAGAACTGAAACCTATAAAACGTTTTCTTTTATAAAAACTATTAATGTATTACTTTCAAGAGTCTTTTATAAATACCTGTATATCCAGTGGATGATACTCTTCTAGATGTTAATTTTTTTACATTATCTTATTTTATGTTGTCGTTTAGCCAGACCTGGCTAAAAATACTTGTTTTTTTTACCTATCCTCTCTCGTAACTTTCGCCTGAAGTCTGCACGTGAAACAACTTTGAGTGTCAGGAAGTAACCACTTTAATTAAATTATGCTGCCATTTTGAAGGGCTCTATTAGAATTTTACTCGTTCATTACTGCTTACTACATGAAAGCAAATGCCAATAATATCAGATAACATCTTTTTCCGACACGTTAATATTTTATTGGTTCTAAATTTTTATAGTACTTAACTTTCATGTGAACCCTTAATCTGAATTTTTAACAAAGTTTCCAATTTCAACTCGTATTTCGTTGACAATCACAACTGTAAATTTTACTGCAAAAATTTGATTTTAAATTCCATTAAGGTGCATTCTACGATTATAAAACTAAGAAAACAATGACCTAAAACACTACATTTGCTACAAACAATAACTTTTAGATTTTGGGTAAACTTCAGGACATGGAAACTCCTTAAAATAAAAAAGACTTAATGGTGACTAGGAATTAATATCAATTTTTTCGTGGTAAAATATTTATACGCTTTGGCAAAATAGAAGCAAAAACATCTATAGTTATTTTTTTCTTGCCGTGTTTAATCATTGTAATAATAATTCATAACCAGATGGTGTTTTTTGGTATACCTATTACTGTAATTTGTTTTGTATTTAAGTGCATATATTTGTAAAACGATATTAAAATTAAGTTACTAGTTTGCAGTTGGGGCGTGTCTAGAAATAGAATACAAATATATATTTCATTTTTATAAAGTAAAATTACAAGCAGTGTGCCTGGTGAAATATGCTCAATTAATATATTTCTCAAACGCTGTAGCTTTTTTTCTTACTTTAATGGTTGGTAGAGTATTTTATAACGTGTCGTAGATTGTTTTTCAGACTAATCATGGCATATATTAGACTACATCATACACTTTTTTTTACCGCCACGGTCCAGTGTGGCAAAGCACAATTTACCAAACAAAGCAAATATGTAACAGACTAAGAAAATAAATTACACATGGTGTCAAATTTTAAAAACAGACAATTTAGCAAGGAAATAAAATTCCTCTCTAATAATGTGCAATAATGAAATCTAGTAACATATTTAAATTAAAGGAACGTACTCAAACAATCCTAAAACATTAAGAGACAAGTATACTTACAAGTACGTATCGTGCGCTCAGCTTGTATCCACGGTGAAATGTTTTACAATTGGTCGGTCCCATTATTGATTGTTATTCCCCAGACATTTATAGGAGCAGACAATACAAAATGTTATCATTTAGCTAGATTAATTTTACAGTTAATTAATTAATTTATGGTGAATGTTAATATAAGCTGAACGTTGCTTATGTCGACAGGAAGCAGCTCCTCAAGAAGAGGATGTCGAAAGGACCTTACAAAATTCTCCTGACGCCATCGGACTTCGTGTTCCCGCAGGTAGCAGATGGTCTGAGGGTGAGTCCGCATTTAACATTCACACAATACATTGCTTTTAATTTTTTGAATTGTGGTCTATTATCAGGAATTCTTTCTCGTTGTTTGATAAACCAATTACTAGGGACCGGAAATATTCGCGGGTTCAATGACCTGTAGGATGAACTCCATAGTTATACGTACTCTCGGTCAAATGTCACCCACCCATTGGCTGCTGTCTTGTGAGATGTCCCAACGTAGCAGCCTGTGATTCGATAAAGCGTTGGTTGGGTGTTTCTCATTGGCCCAGAGTCATCCAGGTGAGTTGTGAGCCAATAGCAGAGGCAGCACTGAGGCATAAATATTTGTATTTTAGCCTATCGCGAAATTAATTCGCGAATTTTTCCTGTCTCTACTCATTACTACTTGGATATACTTGGTTCGGCTTCTTGCCCGCTATCTCACTAGTGTGATCAATTTCAGATTCATAAAAACCTTAATATGTATTTTTAATTTGCAGATAAAACGTTTTTATGTAATTTGAAACAGTTAAATGAATGTATTATTTTATGTAAACATCATCAGTTATTGTATTTCCTGGTTTATTTACTAGCCAAAATTGACCCCACCATCCAAATGTACCATCCTGTATGAACTATCAGTTGGCTGAAAAATGCACCCTTCCCTTTTGACCAACCATGGTATATGTTGGTTCGAGGTCGACATGGACCTGTCAAGCTAGCAGCGTTCCAATATATACTTAAAAAATAATAAATTGGCAGACGTCTAACGAGCAAGCCTAGTGGTAAAACTTTCCTCTTTGCACAAACGAATATGTTACATTTTTAAAAGTCACAAAACAGAAATTTCTTTTTTGAAGGCGAATCCCAGAAAATACTACTTTTCTTAAATTTCTTATACCTAGACAGAGAATGGGCCAACATCGCCAAGGTAGTAAATTAGTGAAAAGGTGTGTGGAATATATATATTTTTTTCATTTTAATAACATAAGTCAAGCTGATAACTACAATACATCTCTGGATAGTAAAATGTTTAGAGGTCGTAACGGTGTTTAATGATAACACCTAGCTGGATTGTTGTAGACGTGTTTCTTTGATAATCCTCACTTCCTGATGTCATTTTCAGGTTTCATCCTTACCAGTTCCATTCAAGATATTTTTTTTTAACGAAATGTACGTGTCATAAGTAATGCATCTGCGTATTCTTTTCACCAGCTAAGTTTGCACTATTTTCTTAGCTTAGTCGTTGTTTTACTAGAGACCTGCGAAATTCGCGGTTTCGATGGCCTTTAGGATAGACTACACATTCTCCTGTACACTGGGCAAATAACGCAAGTTCATTGGTTGTTGGCTTGTAAGTCGTTTCAGCTGGTTTGTCTGTGATTCGATCCTTCTTTGCTTGAGGGTTTATAATTGGTTGAGATTCACCAAGATGAACAGTAAGCCAATAGAAAAATTATCTAAGAGGTATATTTGTTTGAATTCTAGCCTATCACCGAATGAATCCGCGAATTTTGCAGGTCTCTAGTGATTACTTATGTTTATTTGGTTTTCTAGAAGTAATTTTAAAAATTTTAATCCGTGGATAAGTGCACGAGAAGGCGGAGTCCACTCCCTAATCTCGCCAGACGCGATAGTAAGAGGAACGAGTGATGGCCGAACACGGCCGAGGTGGTCCGAAGTGGCTGACGGCCGAGGTGGTCCGAAGCGGCTGACGGCCGAGGTGGTCTCGCAGGTGGACGAGGGCATCGAGGAGATGCTGTGCTGCTGGCTGCAGCAGCTGCAGGAGTTCGGCGGCCCCGAGGTGGACAAGCCGGATCTGCTGAAGGGCAGCATGGGCTCGCTGAGGTCGCACGCGCTGCTCAAGAGCGCCGGCAGCACGGCGAGTCTGCCGCGCAACCTGCTGGTCGACCCTCGCGCCCGCTACAACGTGAGTCTCCCCTTCTACACAGCTGCACTTGCCGGCTCGCAGCGCTTCCGTGGGCCGAACACCACTGCACCGAGAGGCACTAGACCGAAAGACACTAGACATATAAAGTCACGTGACCGAAAGGCGTTAAACAAAAAGGTGCTAGAAGGAAAGACACTAAACCGAAAGGCGCTTGACCGAAAGACACTAAACCGAAAGGCGCTAGAAGGAAAGACATTAAACCGAAAGGTGCTAGAAGGAAAGATACTAAACCGAAAGGTGCTAGACCGAAAGACACTAGACATAAAATCACGAGACCGAAAGGCGCTAAACCAAAAGACGTTTGACCGAAAGTTAATATACCGAAATGTAATACACCGAAAGACACTAAACCGAAAGGCGTTAGACCGAAAGACACTTAACCGAAAGGCGCTAGACCGAAAGGCACTAGATCGAAAGGTACTAGACCGAAAAGCACTAGACCGAAAGGCGCAAGACCGAAAGGCAATAAACCAAAAGTCGTTTAGCCGAATGTCACTAGACCGAAAGGTACTAGATCGAAAGGCGCTAGACTGAAAGGCGCTAGATGAAAGTCGTTTAGCCGAAAGGCTCTAGACCTAAAGGTACTAGATCGAAAGGTGCTAGACTGAAAGGCGCTAGACTGAAAGGCGTTGAACCGAAAAGCACTAGACCGAAAGTGGTTTAGCCGAAAGGCACTAGATTGAAAAGAACTAGACCGAACGGGGTGAGACCGAAAGGAACTACACCAAATAAGTATTTTAGTAATCACTAATGATGTGTAACATCTAACCACGGTGACGAGCCTATTATTATGAGTAGGTGTATTTAGTATGTATGGGGGCAGTAGCTGGGGGCTAGGGATTCAGGGGATTCAAGGCAGCCATCTTGGATTACGTCACTTCCGGCGGCCATCTTGGATTTGACTTTGACTTTTGACCCCAGCGGCCATCTTGGATTCCGCCATTTTCTTTTCTAGAAAATTCCGCCATTTTGTTTTCTAGAACATTCCACCTTTTTATGACGTCACATACACTATCTTAAAAATCCTAAAATATTAACTTATAAAATCGGGAGAAATTTAAAAAAATTATAAATAATTTTTAATTAAAAAATTTGATGACTTCGTCATTAAGCTCCTTACTCCTATGCGTTACACTTTCGTTCGATGACATCATCATCCTCCCCACTCCTACCCATGCATTATAGTCTGCTGGAAGCAGCCATCTTGTTTAGTGGAGACCGCCATCTTGATTTCATCTAATGGAAGTCGTCATCGGGTGTAGGTTTCTAAAGTATGTTAATGTATGCTAGGTCGAGTTTATATTTCCTACCAGTGTTGTTATGTTCTAATAGACAAAAATATTCACAAATTAAGTTAAAATAAATCCAAAAACCACAAAACCCACAAAATCCAGTAATTTTTTTGTTGTGACCACCATTTATTCTTAAAGACATGCAGTGTATGTAGAGGTGTATTAAAATTTCCCAACAGTGTTGTTATGAGACTTATACAACAACAATTTAAAAAAATCCACAGTCATTTTGTTCAAGACCACCATGTTTTCTTAAAGACATAATTATTTATAATGTTTATATGTATAATATGTGATATAGGTTATCATATATCAAAAGAATCGTCTCATCGTTGCGGAACGCGATGGTAATAGTAATGATAATTTTTAATATTTTGTTTATATTATTTGTATACTAAATACTACACCGTTCAGGGCCAGAAAAATTTCAGAGTCCTCACTCTCAAACAATATTTTTACTGACGTATCTTCTAAGCAGTAACATGTTTGCGTACTCGTGTTAAAAGCTGCATGGAAGCAGATATTTTAATGTTTGCGTATAGATTTTCATTTCTCAGAGACAGATTGAAATAGGATTACCTTACGGAATGCAGGTGTTACGTTAAATTAATAAACAATTTGCAGGTAAAATCATACTCATAGAAATAAAACCAGGCTTTTCACGCCATAAAATCCTCAAGAAAAATAAAACAACTATATAACCTAAACGGAAACTATACACAAAAACGGAAAAGATATACAAAAAATGGACACTATACATGAAAAAACGGAAACTATATACAACAAAGTCTCAGAGTTGTGGATTCTATGGTTATAGTAATATTACTTAATAACTTTTTCTTCCATCAAATTTAATTACTTACTACTTCATAGTCGTCACAGGAACCAGAAATATTTCAGAGTCCTAACCCACAAGTAGATAAGTATCACTTCTAAATAGGAACATGTTTGCATACACGTGTTTAAAGAGCTGCACGGAAGCAGACATTTTAATCGATGAACACGGCTGCACGCACGAAAAAGTGTCCCGTTACGCACATTGTTCCGTTACGCTGTGTCCCGTAACGTTCATTGTTCCGTTACGCTGTGTCCCGTTACGCTCATTGTACGCTTGTGCCGCACCGACAAAAGTGAAAACTTAAAACTTTGTTTATATATGTGTTTCTACGTCAAATGTAAGTACGTAAGAAAATGAATCTGATTACTAGTATAATTTCAAGTATTTATTCTTTTATTATTAAAAAAAGCAGCATCTGTCGGCGAGTGCAGTAATAATAGGTTATGTCAGAATTGACTAAAAAATTATGCTGATTCATATAATTGATGATAGATATTTGATTACAGTTTATATATATGGAAACTTGTTCATAATTATATTCAAACTTAATAGCTAAACGACAGTTTTTAAAATTAATTACAAGTCATCTACACGTGAACTGTTTCGTCGACTGTTTATAAAGTGAAGTGAAAAGTTAATGTGGTTTTCATTGCTTATTACAACAACAATTTCGGCAATAAAGTTTAATTATTGTTGCATTTTAAAAATCTGATTACTAGTATAATTTCAAGTATTTATTATTTTATTATTAAAATAAAAATGGTTCAATTTTATTCATAAAAGTATGCAATCATTTCATCAATGTTTTGTTATGACGTTGTCACGTTAAACTATCGTCCGTAAACCGACTTTACAGACAAACAATTTATTTTTTATTTTTTATTGTTTAAATATTGACGATAAAGATAAATATACTTATGTGATTTATGTTTTAAAATATATTAATGGACTTGAAATTCACTTATTTTCCCCACCAGCCGCTAGAATTCGCTGCCGCTGAAGCTAAGTCAACTACGGAATCATTCCATTTGCAGACTAAATTTTTTAAATATACAGTGAAACGGCTCCGATAAAAACAGAAGGGACTTGAAAAAAAATAATACGAAATCCCGCGTGGTACCTGATTTTCAATAACGATTTTTTTTTAAATACTGTCCCCGTTGTTAAAATTGATCCAACAGTTAATACTATAAAGTTTCCCTTTGGATTTGTGAACTTTGGTTCGCGCCATCCGCCACAGATGGCAGCACCGTGGTTACACATTTCCGTTCCATGCGACTTCCGTTCCAGTCACGAAATACTCCCACCAAATGCCGTATAATGAGAGCTAAGATGTTAGATATATAAAAAAATTGCACTGAGATGAATATCTCGTACTAAAAACGTACTTGAAAGATTCGATCTAATAGAGCAGCTGTGTTTGTTCCCGCCTTCAAACAAGGCTGGGTAATGATGATTGTGGAACACATCTGTAGTTGGCAGCCCTGGAGGAGAAGGGAGGTTGGTAGACGTGGACTTTGCTTGATGGCACTGGTCGTGTCACCAGCCACATAAATGCGCGAGCCAACTTGACAAACCGAGCAATAATTCATCTCCGGCGAACGGGCGTGCCACTCCTATACTCTGTCACACGCTTAGATTGCAGTAGAGAGCATATGGCCCGCACTGTTGCCGGATTTATACCACCCGGCCTGCTAACATTGAAATTATTATTTTTTTGTTAGTGAGCGATAATTATAGTAAGTGGTGACAGGCAAAATATTTCCAGTGTGCCACTAATTATTACTTTTTTTTATAGCTGGATGCACGCCGTCCATCGGTGCGATGGGTTTTGTGTTCGGGTCTCGAGTAAGACATGATTGTGAATTTTGAATTTACAAATTGGTCACTTTACGAATCAATATAACTGGCGAAAAAAAGGTGAAACCTTTAATGAAAATTGTATAAATGGGTGATAGTTGCTCGTTGAAGATGAGGAATAAAATGATGTTATATAAAAAAAACCTATGTGATGGTCAGTAAACATGGTGCCTGCCCAAGAGATATTATTTTTTATTTTCGGTGGGCTCGAAACGAATTTTTGCGTTGCGATAGATCACAGTTTCATTTCCGGAAGCAATTTTTATTTATCCACCTACGTAAACCAGTGCAAAAACGAGAATTATGTGCTTATCGCAATGGCTGTCATTTACGTGAAAAACAATCAGGCTTTTCGCTAATTATTTCTTTTGTTAAATTATTTTTCCAGAAGTTTTGTAGTATTCCAATAATTTTTTTAAATATCTACCACTTCTCTTATTCAATTAAACCTGACGGTGTGCATTCAAAATTTGCCTATCAGCTCCATAGTACCAAAATTCTATAACAATAAAAACTCAAAAATCGAAACATTATAAAATTAAGTGTGCTACAGGAAAATATAAAAAAAAATTTCTATAAAGCTTATATACCATTTAAATACGTAAGAGGCAAAAAATACTTTAAGTTACCATTACCTTTTCATCACTGAAGATTTGACGCTGTAGTGTTTTAAGGAATAAAACGAATTTTAAATGTGCATATAACAATAGTAAAATGGTTTTTAATGGGAAATATTATTTTAAATTAAACATTTATGTGTGTTTTAATGTCACAAAATCATATGTTTGAGCTGATTATTGATTTTATCATTATATAGTTTATAAATTGTTAATACTTACTAATAATAAAATAATTACTTATTAAACTTATTAAATACTAATAATGAATTATTTTAGAAAAGTATTTTATTCACATCTCAAATCATGTTAGTTAGAAACGGACTTTATCGATTTTTTTTCTTTCAATTTTCTTTATAGTCCATATAAAGTTTTTATTAAAAAAATAAAACATTGAAAAATTTCCCGGAAAAGGTGCAAATTAGTGGAAAACTGATTTTTTTTCTATGAGATTTTTGTACGAACTTAAGACCATAACTCACGTTTAGAATAATTGATATACGTAATTCTATTTTCGTTTTGTTCATTACGGTACTGCAAAGGTTTTCAGGACAAAAATAAAGTCTGAAGATTCGAAAAACTGCAAAAATCATAATTTTTGTATCGTCTCTCGATTATAACAGACTTTAGGAACGACAATTTAGGTTTATATTTTTTTGTTTATGTTCAGTTAGCTTCCAGGATTGAAGAAAAATGAAATGAAATTTTTCAATTGGAAAAATAATTTGGACGATATTACGAAATATAAGAATAAAAGCATTTGTGAATCAAATACAAAGATGACATGTGTGATGATATTTTGCATAACAAGCTTTGCAACTGAGCCAGGAAATTCACAACGAGGTTTTGATATTAATTGAGGACATGTGCTTGATGATATTGTACAAGGTATTACCTCAATTAGGCATGATATCGCTCAATCGTCCGATGCACTATACTTTTAATCAATAGTTGGAACGCAAACAACAATATGATTGCGATGCATTGAGAGAATCAGTTCGAAAAAACGTTCCGCTCTTCAATCGGCAACAAAAAAATGTGTACAAAATTCTCATGAAATTTTTTAATGATTGAACTGGAGGAATTTTCTTCTTGGACTCTCCCGGTGGAATTGGAAAAACTATTTTGATCGCATTGTTTTTGGCAATGATTCGCTCGCAGAATGAATTTGCTCTTGCTTTTGCTTCATCAGGAATCGAAGATTCGTTATTGGAAGGCGGTCGAATAGCTCATTCAGCACTCAAGTTTCCCTTGAATATGCAAATCAATGAAACTCCAACGTGCAACCTTTCGAGGAACTGTGCGATGGCCAAAGTTTGGCAGCAATGCAAATTTATCGTTGGGAATTAATGTACGATATGGCCACAAAAAGTCGTTAGAGGCATTAGACCGAACGATGCAACATCTGCGAAACAATCTAAACCAGTTTGGTGTTGCAATTATTCTTTTGTCAGGTGATTTTCGACAAACATTGCCAGTGATCCATGGTCAACGCAAGCCGATGAACTTAATGCATTTTCGTAGTCCTCCGTTTCGTGTAAACACGTTTAAACACTCAAATTAGGTATGAAAATGCAATTCGAGTTGCAGAATGATTGGAGAAGTGTTATCAAAACAATTGCTGGAAATTTGAAATGGCGAAATCCCCATTGACATTTTGACTGGCTGCATTACATTCCCCGCTAATTTTTGCCAATTCACCGTATCAAAACAAGAACTCGTCCAGAAGGTTTTCACAAACATTGCTCAAAATTTCAAAAATCAAGACTGTTTGAGCGCACGTGCTATAGCGGCTGAAAAAAAAAAAACATTGAAGTCGAGGAATTTAATTTCAAGATTCAAAGTAAAATTGCTGGAGAATTGATGACGTTAAAATCGGTGGATTCCGTTACTACCCAAGATGATGTCATTAACTATACAAACGAATTTTTAAACTTGCTGTAATTGCCCGGAATCCCGCATTACAATCTCTAATTAGAAGTTGGATCTGTAATCATAGTGTTATCAACCAACCACGTATTTGTAATGGCACTTGGCTTTCGGCAAAAAAAAACCTGATAAACAACGACATCGAAGCAACAAATCTTAAAGGAAAGTACAAAGGAGAAGACGTTTTGATACCCCGAATCCCAATGATTCCGACCGTCATGCCATTCTACTTAAAACGGTTGCAGTTTCCGGTGCAGCTTTCATGCGCAATGACCACAAACACACCACAAGGACAGTCATTGAATGTTTGCGGCATTAACCTTTAAAATCCATGCTTCTCGCATGGTCAATAATTGTATGTCGCATGTCTCCGTGTCGGAAATCCATAAGCTTTGTTTGTTTACGCACCAGACAACAAAACCAATAATGTCGTGTATCTTAAAGCATGCAATAAACGAAATGGTGATGCCACAGCACACCAATCTAATTAAAGCATTTCTTTGTTTTGATTGTTTACTTTAAATTCTGATTTTTTCAATTGTGACGATCACATTCCAGACGTATCACACATTTCCAGCATTTCAGCGGTTTACTGCCGATAGAATTGCTCTTACATATAAAATTGGTGTACTTCTGTATGTACTCATCCTTAAATTGAATATACATGGCCAGTTAGAAATAAAATATGTTTTTTTCTTATTATTACTTCGTTTACACATTTCCAATATCTTTTCACAAGTTCACAAAATGATCTCAAACAAATTTATTGAAACGTGTACAGGACAACGTATGTCGGGTCAGCTAGTATGTTATAGAAAACAAAAACGTTGAACGTGCTAAAATCTTTCCGTTCAGATATACGGTAAGCGAACAAGTTTGGGAAACTTCTTGACCTAACCCTTGCCAGATTATTATAGATGAAAGTTTGCGCTGAATGAGAGTGGTTTTTCTTTGTTGTACGTTAAGTGTTTCTTCTCTTAAGTCCGCAAAAATCACAGCGGTGGAAAGTTCGCTTCACAAAGGAGCACCAAATGTAATCAACAGCTTTTGATTAAACGTCTTACACATTAAAAGTTTGGACAATTTTGCAACAAATCTCGTTGTCACAACTTCTGCTAGAGAATTATTTTTGACTTGATGAACTGGTTGCTATTAGTGGGTTAGCAGGTTACAGTTTTAATTATTTCCTTTATGAACAAATTATTTTATTGTTTTTGACGTTGATACAAAGGCTCGAGCTAAAAAAAAAAACTTACTTCCTTAATTAGTTTTAAAAGAGCCTTCAGAAATAATATTCTGCGAGGTAAACTTTAAAACCAGTTATAACAGACATCAATTTATTAAAAAATGAACGGAAAATTAGGAATGCTGGCAAAATATTACACTTTTAATTGAAAAAGAGGTAGGCATTAATCTTAAATGATTTCAAAGAAGATTAAATTTCTTCCGCATTTTTTTCTTTTTTTTTGCTTTTGAGATAATTCCAGACAGCGAACAGTGTTTGTAACAGAAACAAGAAAATATAAGATGTTTTTTTAGTAATAAAACGCTAGCTGACAGAGCAAAAATTCAAAGACCTGCCTTAAAAAATATATTATTAATATAAAAAAAGGTTATTTATTGTGGACAAGCAAACCGAGTACTTCTTTATGTATAAAATATGACTATCCATTAATATTTAAATATTTAATATTTTATTACATAATATATTTAAAAAGTAATACTACTGTCCGAAAAGACAGAAGAGTGATAACATTTTACAATTGCTCTCAAATGTTTAGTGATATGGCATTGCAAAATGGCAAGTTTAGAACCAACAATAAAAATCACATTATTTTTAATGCCATCGCACGCTAAGTTGCAAGTCTGAAAGTATTTACCACGTTTAGTATGTAGCGTGGTGTTTGTAATGGTATTACGGGTAATAAATAATAACTATATTTTTCACGCACTTTTTCGTACGAACATATAAGTTTCTTTATATAAAAGAGCGCGTGTAACTCAATTCACGTGATAGAAGTAAAATTTCTTTGGTTATTAAAATCTTGACTCGTAAGTATATCGTAAGGGGTAAATTCCAGAGAGAGAGAGAGATAGAGAGAGAGATTAAGAGGGAAAGAAGACAATTCTCTAAAAATAAGAGAGCGCGTGGTATTTTAGTTTTCTTTTCCTTTTCAAGTATTAAATTATCCTAAGGTTTTTATATTTATTAGAAATTTTATTAAAACAAATTAATAAACATATTATAATTATACTTCAAAATAAATGTTCAGGATATATATATATATAAATTGATAAATTAACAATAAATATTATTCACTATAGATACTCTGATGCCATGAAGAAAAACTCTACATATTACTATTTCTTCACATAATTTTGCCATTTGGAACACGCCTAATCTCTGATCGAAATATGACATTCATAACAGGTAGCGCTATCTATGCGGGAAATACAGGGACCGTCTCAACAGCGCTCTCTACGCTGCTGGTTGAACAAGGAGGAACACGAGAGCGCTGGTAGCAAATATAAAATTAAAGGCATTCACAGCTGACTGTATAGGACACCTATATCTATTTTCTGAAAAAAGCGCATGTGCATACTATCTGCTTTTTTTTTTTTTTTCGTAAATCTATCTCTCTATGTTCAATTTTTTTTTTTTTGGACGGGGAACGAATCATCGCAAAAAGAGAGAACGAAAATGAACCCAGCATGTGCTCTCTTTACATCTCTCTGACGAAGTACCTATTTCTCCGCCCTTTTAGCGTCAGAACCGTTCCTCAACAATGTTTCACGAAAACTCTGCATTAAAATTCAACCTTGAAAATTTACTCTCATCGCGCCAAAGTAGTTTCACTTCAAAAATGGGCTTTACGTTTTTTGGACAGGACAGCATGTTTCATACAACGGGCACGGGGCACGGAAATAGACGAAGAAAGCCGCCATTACACGCACGGAGCGGGATTGAAACGTGGTTCCTAACACCACTCTGTAGTCAGTTTAGCAAAATGCATTGCTTTATTAAAAAAAAAAAATATTGATCGATTTGTAAAATTTGTAAAAAATTACCACTTAATTATAAATATAAGTTTTTCAATAATATAAAAAAAATGTTTACGACTAAGCTAGGCTTTACTAAAAAAAATAGTCAAATAACTAAATAAACAGATTACCAGATGTATAAATCACACGTCATTAATGAATTTTAATGTTTAAAAAAATTAAAATTTAAAAAATTGTAATTTTTTACAGAAAATATTTTTTTATAGAAAAAATATACTATTTGTACTATAGTATTTATTTACTCAAACAGTGTTTTTTATTTGTTTGGGTATGAGATCTCTTGTCACTAAGCAGAGACAGAACATATCGTCAGGCCTCCTACAGATTACGATCGCACACCACTAGGCAGCTCGCATGCATTCAGCAACACACATAAAGGACACGTCTCTCTGTCTATTTCCCCTGCACACTCTGCTTGCTCTCTTCCTAACGAGTACGTCACCCCGTTTATGTTACAAATCTCCTGCCTCCAGTTGTGATCTGCTCGACAGCGTGTGTGGCTGTCCTAACAAACAAAAAAAAATGGTTGTCTGTAAAGTCGGTTTACTGACGATAGTTTAACGTGACAACGTCATAACAAAACATTGATGAAATTATTTCATACTTTTATGAATAAAATTGAATCATTGTTATTGAATTATCACTATTTTGTATGGATACAAAAAAGGAGTGAAATGAAATCTACAATTAAATTGATAAATTTATTTTTATTTGCACTCATTAATTCAAATATGTTTATTACCTTAACGAAGAGATTATTTTAACTATAACTTTTCTACATGTTTGCTATTTAACTTCTTCCAATCTGTGTTATTCTGTTGAGGATAGGACGATGATAGGAAAAGTAGGAAACGAATGGGAGTGTATCAAGTTTAATGTGCCTCGAAAAAGTCAAATCGATGGTTGTTCCAATCGAGTGGAAGAGAGATAGATGCGGCGCAAGCGTACAATGATCGTAACGGGACACAGCGTAATAGAAAAATGTGCGTAACGGGACACAGTGTAACGGGACACAGTATAACGGGACACAGTATAACGGGACACAGTGTAACGGGACACTTTTTCGTGCGTGCAGCCGGCGTTCATCGATTTATTAGACGTTGTCACGTCAAAAAAAATTTTTTTAGCTGGTTATTTTTGGCTGAAGCGTTTTGCGCGTTTGACGCTCGAATGTGGGTACGTTCGCGGCGAGTAATGGCGGAAGTGGTGGACCCGGGGGGAGGGGGTAAAGACTACTCTTCCTTTACCACCGGTTCCGTCGTGAAAACCCACAAAATTTTAAAGCAAGCTCGTGCGAATTCGCAGTCGAAACAATGAAAAAAAAAAAATAATTTTTGCCATGTTTCATACAGTTTCACTACCTTACTGTGTTTTAAATGTTGCTATAGTAACTTAGCTTACTCTAAATTTTTGATACGATAACTTATTACGTGTGAAACTATAACCTCAAGAAAAAAGAAGTAATGCTTTCAAGTGTTTGTAATGATGTAAAACCCCCAAACAAAAAAAGTTTCATTTATATCAGAATATATAGGTATATATAATACGTTTAAAAAAACACACACACACATATATATGTATGAAGTATGGCCTAAAATTCTTACTAAGAAGACCGGTACACGCCTTTGAAGTTGCGGCTGAATCAGTTTCCAAAGGAATCGTTTGTAAATGAACAGAATTGTTTTTGTTGTTGTGTAAGTTGATGGTATTCTCAGGTGGGCAGCCAAATTTTCACAGACGAGAGAGCCAAAATCCGAAGTTCCCCGAAGTTCATGTTTTTTTCCCCCGTATCTTTAATGTAGTGATCCTAACCAAATCAACCGTCCACAATGTTTTAAAGTACTTATTTAAAATGTAGCTAACCTAACCTAATTGACCATTAGTAGTCTATCCTTTTATCAACACCGCCATATTTATTTACAATGAACCAAAAAAAAAAAAAAACCGAATGTGCACGATCGGGCGTTTGTCTCTCTCGTCTGTGAAAAGAAAAGAAGGCTCCCCATTCTCAGGTGGCCGGCCATGCGCTGGGTTTCTAATGATGGCTAGGCAGGGTAGGAGAGGGAATCATCGCCGGGCAGGGTGCCGGCCCAGGGGGGGGGGGGGGGGGAGCTCCTATGTGCTCTTCCGGTCACGCCGAACGAGCACTAAAATTGGAGCCCGGGGTCGTTAAGGGCGCAATACGGCTGCAGGAAGCTTCGAACGTGACTGCAAATGACCTCAAATATCCGATAAACGTCCTCCCTCGCCTGCAAACGATCATCCTTAATTAATGTCCGGCATTTGCGGCCTTAACCACTGGTATTTTTTTTTTTTTTTAACTCCTCATTGGATGGCGGGGAAGCGTCATTTCCGTGGTGCGGCAGAAGTGTTCACGTCATTTAAAGAGTTAATATTTTGAAGTTCAAGGTCAAAATAGTTTCAATTTAAAAAATTGATTGTAAAGTTTTGTACTAATATATGTGTTTCATGCTTAATTTAACTTTTTTTTTTAACGTTCTGAAATATAATTTCAGAATTTTTGGCGTTGTCGTTAACTTAATGCATACGTCAAGAAAAAAAAATACTGTATTATTTTTGAAAATCCCTACTAATATTATAAATGCTAAAGTTTGTTGGTCTGTTTGTCCTTCTTTCTCACAGCAATAAAGCAACGGATCGACTTGGTTTTTTTTTCCATACAGATAGTTAATGGGTCGGAGAGTGACATACACTAAATGTAATAATGAAATTCAATCCCTAAGGGGGTGAAAAAGGGGTCAATTAAGTTTCATAGTGCAATCCCAGGGAAATAAAGACGAATATTAACGTACCATTCCGCGTAAACGGAACTTACCAACTGTAGCGTTATAAGATTCTCACGTTTATTTTTTTGGAGATACGCTTGAATGTACATAATTTTAAGTCTAAATCACTTTTACATTGGGACACGTGTGGATTGACATATTTCGAGTGACAAAAGATAACTAGAAAAATACATGTGTATATATATGATCAAACTATATGCCATTTCAGCAGAAGGTAAACTGTAGCAACACGCAATGAACAAAATACATTAATTCGTTTGAGTTCTAACGTGTCTTGAGCTCAACCTGGTATCAGAAAAAAAATACGCGAATCTGGAAATTCAGGTGATTACACATACAAATGTAAAGAATTTTAAATTTATGTTCTGCATTAAAAAAAGAAGTTTTTGTGTGATCTTAGACGAGTGTTTCTAGAATCTTAAATTAGGCTGCACCTTTAGGTTAATTTAAGTACATAAATTCAGTCCTTAACATGCACCGTACAATTTCGTGCAAATTTTTCACATAAATGTAAAGAATAATTTTTTTCTTTCTGCAATTAAAAGAAAACTTACAGTTTGTGTGATTATACATGTGTTTCGAGAATACTATATTATGATGAACCTTTATGTTAGTTTACACGAATTTAATTCCTAAAATTCCTTTTACAATTTCGTTAAAATTAATCATTCAACTATTACTATTAAAAAAAATTATCCTACAATTTAAAACCCAGTAATGTTTGTGGAATTGTACATACGTTTACTATAATACTAAATTGTACCGAACTTCTAGGTTATATTACACGAATGTCATTCTCAAATAACGCTAAACAACGTATTAATTTTCACAATGGGTTTTATATTTGAATATGCACAGAGTAAATAAATATATTTAGAGAATGTTTGTATTTTCTTGCTGCTTAGCGTTACAAAAGATTTCACGAAAATAATTTCAAAGATTTATTGGGTTCATATTACTTTTCATAATTAGGCCCTTCATAACTGGTACCTATTTTTTTAATAATAAGTGAAAATGGAATTTTCTTGGTTCTTAAGGATACAAAAGAATGTATGAAAATAATAATTTAAAATGAATAGATTGTGTATTAAAACTAGAAAAGTTTATTTCATGTCCAGTACCAAATAATAGTATAAAACTTTAATTTTTTTTTGCATTTTTAAGAGATACTGTAAAAAAGTGTTTTTTAATAATAAAATTTAAAAATAATATTTTGAAAACTAAAGTAATTAAAATTTTAAATATTAGTGGAAGTAAATCATATGGTAATACCTCTGTATAAATTAATTCGTAAAATGTTATTTACAGTAAATTTCTTTTTCCAATTAAAATTTTATTTTTCTTGACTACCCAAAGTGTTTTAAAATTATTGTAATAGTATCACGTTATATGTGCGTCAACAATGCTCCATATATTAAAATTTTATTACAGGACTTAATAAATTCCACGATTAAATTTTCACTAAATCACAGCACACGAATTTCTTGGGTTTATTCATTGTTCTTCAGGAAAAAAAGAGTTCCACCACAACGTTTTGTTTTAAATTTAACTTCATAAAAACGCTACCAAATTAAATTCTGGCAAAAAAGGTTTGTAACTTTATCTTTTTCTCTCCCTTCCTGTAGAGTGTTGCGAGCTGAACAGATTGTAACAAGAGTAAAAAATTGAAACCCTCCGCTTCATAATAACAACCGGAAAAAATAGCGAGATACAGTCCGCCAGTGGCGTTCATAAATTCAATCCGGTCTTAAATAACTTTTATTGTGCCGTTTAACTCTATTTAAAGTCATTTAAAAAAATCACTTTTGGACTGGTAGTATTTACGAAAGATGTTAAGTATCAAGTCTCTTATTATCTTAAACATAAGGTTCGAAAAAAAATATTTTTTATCTAATAAACGTTTTCCATAAATATATTATTTTTTTGGTATCTCATGATAATTGGGATTTAATTTTTATTTTACACAAAAGTGTTACCCTCGTGGCAAAATTTGGTTTTGTTTGAATATTCGGAATAATAAATGTTTCTGAACAGAATTAAAATTTAGTTGTGTTCATTTTTTAGTTGACAATTTGGTATGTCACTTGTAAATCTCACATCATACGTTTTCTTGTCCAGTGGGTACGTGACTACGACTAGTGGGTACACGGTGCATCAGCAAAGAACAGTTATTGTGTAGTTTAAATCCACATAAACTGCTGTTTCGTAGTAAAGACAAAAGAGAAATGGTGTGAATTCATTTAAGTCAAATATGATACGTCTCTTCTCAAGAAATAAACGTAGATAAACAAATTATAAAACCTAAATATTACACATAGAACACGCATTTATTCCTCTCTGTGCTGTCAATCAAGTAGGTATGTGGTAAAAATCTTTTTTAAATAATTATTTAATTATTTACTGCACTATTAAAATAAAATAATTTAAATATATATATATATATATATATATATATATACACTAGCTGACCCGGCAGACTTCGTACTGCCTAAATGAATTGCAATAAAGTCCTGTCAAAATGATTTGTAATGTGACATTTTTTTGTTCCTACATATTTTATAGTCGGGGCAAAAACTTCTCCTGAACAGAACCGTTACCCTGGTGATAGGGTGTTGTGAATAAGAAATATAATTAAATAAAACATATAAATAAAAAATTAAAAAATAAGTAATCTCTTTATTGTTAATCATGTGAAACATAATAATTTTTATTTTCATTGTAGTGCATGTTTAGATCGGTAATCAGCTTGGTTTGTAGCATTTCGGGTTCTTCTACCTAAATTGATTCGTCTAATAGGAGGCATATCTTTACTATAGATTATTTTGTCACATGCAATAATTAGCGATCATAGGTAAATAAACACTGCACAAAACCCTATATAGGTAAGAATTTGTTTCGTGTATAAGTTCACAAAAGCAAACTCATTAGGGTAGGTAACCTAAAATTCAAGAAAAAAAAAAAACACTGACATTGACAGTTTGTTGTTGTTTCAACTTTTTTTAAATTTGATATGACTTGGAGTCAAATCCTTCAAGCCGTATTTAAAATAGGGAAATGAAATAATAAAAACTTAAACTTATAAAATACTTTTGGTAACGCTGGTTTTGTTTGACTGATGTAATGACTTGAAAACTGATGCATTTTAAAGTAAAGCAAATGAAATAATATCGCGAAGCCGACCAAATTGAACTATTCGATTTCGGTTTTTTTTGTTTATCTGTGCTCCAACGCACACTGTTTTGATAGATGTGATTGAACTTTGTACAGAGGTAATAAAGTGCAAATTGACTCTTTGACGTTAGGAACATACCTACATTGTTTAAACAACAATTAGTGCTCGTTTTAGTTAGAAAACGTTTGTATGGGAAAAAGAAAAGGGCTGGTTTTAGGGTTTTTCCGGCAATTATTCGAATTTTTCTCGCCGTAAAAACCATCTTTGAACTTCAACGAACGTTTAAAAAAAAAAGGCCAAATTGGTCCAGGCGTTGTTGAGTTATGCGCTTACCAACACATTTTGCGATTCATTTATATATTATAGATAAATAAAATTCATTAATAAAAATAAAAAAATCATAGTGTTAAATTTTAAATACTTCCACAAATCGGTCTATAATATTTTGTTCAAACAATATGATTGCTAAACTATGTATAGCAAAAACACGTGGAAACCGATGTGTAATGATAAAAAAAATTACGTGTGTTTACAAGGAACGTTTGGCAATTGGCTAAATATTTTACTTATAAAAGTAATATGGATAGGATTTGGGATAATATAAATTATTCATTGCTTTTTTGACATTTTTCTCAGAAAGAATATCTTAACATTAATTTGTAATTGCATTTGTTCTGTTGTTCTGATTGTGAACAGGGTGATCTAGTAGAGCTGAAGGAGATACCTGTTCAAGGAACCTTCGAACTGAAGAGCAAAGCCATGGACCTGTTGGTAATGGTGAGTAAAAATAAATAAATATATATATATAAATAATCTGTTTTAAATTTTTTCTTGTGAAGTGTTTAAACAATTTGTAAACACATCAGTGTCATTAAAAACTATTTCACAAACATCTTTCTTCAATTGCAACGAAAAAGGTATGTCCAAACGATTGTGCCTCTTCTCAGTTATAAGTTTAGCTTTCCACGAAAAGGCAATTTGGTTGAGAGCGTAGAGGTCTGTGGAGTCTATCTTAGATGTTATCGAAAACGCGATTTTTTCTCCATTCACTATCGATAAAAAAAACGTAACGGCTAGAGTACGCACAGAACATTTATGTTTAGCCCTGAGAGAAAATAATAGGCCAAATATTTATTAAATTTTCCACAGAGAACGTTACTGACGACTCCGAACCAGGGACAGGATAATGGTAACAGAAGAAGAGTCCATAGTATTTTTTAATGAACACTACAATCGTTTGCCTTGTCTCAGTCACACAAGCCATTATATATTTAGCTTTCTTTTCTTGTCAATAGAGGAAGTGCGGGTATTATGGAATACCATTTTTATTTCAAGGTTGTTGAGTTTAAGGAAAGAGCTTATAATCTGAAATTGCATGCAGGTAAAATTTACAGTTATGACGATATATCTGGATACACACGGACAGCAAAATCATGTATTAAGTACAGTAAAATATCATTTTTGCAAAAAAACACAATTGGAGGGTAATATGAAATAGTCGGGTAATATGGAATATGCATAGTTATTAAGGAAACGTAAACCTAATTGTAAGTCACATGAAGGTTATTTAGGAAATATACATGCCTTTCAATGAAAAACATACATAAACATATAATATAATAATAAAAACCCAAATGCAAGCATTTATGCTGACCTCAGCACAGTCATCATGTGACCATAAATAACATGACAAACACTGCACTTTGCAATACCAAAATCGGATATTGTCAAGCTAAATAAAGATATTCTTACTTAACAGGGAAAGAAATAGAAGAGGAGTGTGTAAATTACAAAATAATATTTTTTAAATCACTTACAAAAATCGCAAATGTAATCCATTTTTTCCGCACCAGCACAGTCATTATGTGCCCATAACGAACATGACAAACACCGCACCCACACTTCTCCTCGTGAGTCCTGTGAAAACATCCCTTGACAAAATATGCACTCAGCATCCCCAGAATCAGGCGTTGATGTGGGTATGAAGTCCAGCTCGGATGACTTATCTGAGATGAAAGTTTGGTTGTCACTGTTGGATTCATCTTCAACATGTCTCGACGAACAGGAACGTTTCTGCGCTAATTTTATCTTTTTGCTCGGCACAAGAGCTTGCTTCAAGTGTAATTTCTTCTTTGATTTTTCAATGTCATTACTCAAGACTTTGCCACATTTGACTTGCTTTGCAGTTATATCCGCCTCTAACTTAGACTTTTATGGTGACGAAGTGAGGACAGAGGAAGTTTCTGGCTTTCTACCCCTGTTTGATGTTTTTTTTGCGGGTGGAGCAGGAGAAATATGACTAGGTAAGACCAAATCAGGCGTTTTAGAACAACCAGCAACTGATAGAACTGGAAAAATTGTAGGGCTGGTATCGACATCTGTGGATGGATCATTGCATGCTGAAGGTGATTCGGTAATTTGTTTTCGTTGCGTGAAGGTCAAAGCAGAAGGCAGATAATCGTCCTCTGTGAATATATTCCTGGATACTGGATAGATTACTGTGGCCTTGAAACCATTCACTGCAATGTCACCTCTTTGTACCTTTAAATAAGCACGTCCAAAATATTCCATAATGTCAAACACACTGAATGGCCGTGAGCTATGTCTCAGAAATATACGAACCTCTTCACTGAAGTGGGTTTTCAAAGGTCCCATGAACGATTTATCTAACGGTTGCAACTTGTGTGTTGTGTGAGGTGGTATGCAGATAATCGTTACATGATTTTCTCTCGCCATGTTGATAAGTTCAATGTTCCTCTTGTGGGTAGAGTGGCCATCCAGTAACAACAAAACCGGAGCTTCCTTTGTGGGTTTTGCATGTCGCAGGAAATGCTCAAACCACTTAGTAATAATGTTTGTTTGAACCCAGCCACTAGGGTGGCATGTTGCGATAGAGCCAGGTGGAGCACCTCTCATAAGTTGTTCATTCATGTTTTTACGGGGGAAAATAATTAGAGGTGGAATAAATTGACCACCAGCACTCATACATGGAATGATAGTTACTAATGACCCTCTTTCCGCTGATGTCAAGGCCCCGATTTGACGTTTCCCACGAAGTCCTACAACATGAGGGATTTTACTTTGCACTACCGACAAACCAGTTTCATCGACATTGAAGATGCGATCTGCAGAATAGTTATGCTTCTCAAACTGTTTTTCCAGCAGATCGAAAAACGCACTCACTTCTTCTTTGTTAAACCCTTTGGCTCTGGAAAATGATGTACCCGTTGGCTTGCGAATAGACAACTTGTCCTTATTCCTTGTCATAAACCAGTGAAACCAATCTTTCCCTGCTTTGTCGTTTTGTCCAAATGGATGGGCTAAGTTATTGCGCACAGCTAGCTGAAATGCTAATATACAAACATCTTTGCTGGTAAGGCCATAAAACATGGCTTCCATTTCAACTAATTACTTCACAAGCTCTTCCTCCAACTCAGGGGTAAACAATGGCTTACGACCAAGTTTTGTAGATGCTGCTTTCTTGGTGTCTAGCACCTTATTGTTGGCAAGTCTAAAAAGTGTAGCCCTTGGTACCTGGAACACTTTCGATGCCTTGAGGTATCCCATCTTCTTCTCCCTAACAGCGCAGATTGCTTTTGCCATTTGATCCTCCTTCCATAGCTTCCTTTTCTTAGTTTTGTCTTTCTATTTACCCATCTCTGGAAGATAGAAAAAAAAACAGACTATAGGTATTATAACCCCTTGTTTCGTAATGGTCGTCATAAGTAGTTGAAAACCTGGCTCCACAAAAATTTATTTAGCATATACGCAACTAATGTATTAGCACAAGTTGACATTTACAACGCCTAAAAGTAGCATTCAAGTTTGGCACATGCATAGAATAACATTGCATAAGCCTAAAAGGCTACATTAGGTGACTTCTGCTCTAATTGTGCGAGCATGCGTTGGCAATATTGAAAAATTACAACTCCCTAAACAATAAGCTGTAACGAGAGCCATTAGAACATTTAGTTTGCATTTTTTGTGCATGTATTATTTTTAGCACTATAGCAATAATTGTTTGTTAAGTGGTCTTACATACAACGATATTAAGCTTAAAACAATTACATTTACCTAAGTCGAAGCTATTTATAATTTGTAATTACACTGATTTCTTACAATAACTGGAAAATACATATTATTACTTATGTTCTTAAGCGTTAAATAAACATTAATAGCGTTCATTTACTTTTTAATCAAATTGCGGTCAATTTGGAATACCTAAATTTTCGTCGGGTAATATGGAATAGTAGGTATTCCATATTACCCGACTCGCCATATTTAAAATTTGCCGTTCTCCTAACCTTACTAGTTGAAAATGAAAAGACTACATTCTTGGAAATAACACTGCGGACTATTACTCTTTATCATACATCATGATTAACAGTGTTAAGAAACTTCTAAATACTGTTAACATTTTTCAAACACTCACCTGCAAAAACTTTCCAAATGCAAAAACCAAACAATTGATTATAAAACTGCCCATACACGACCGACGTTCATGCGACTGAATTCATAGCCTCTAGCGAGCACAGGGAAGTAGTTCGACCGCTCTCTCACAGGTTTCAGCACCTTACAGCTGAGATATACACCTATTCCATATTACCCGCCTATTCCATAATACCCGCACTTCCTCTACTATAATTCAAGGGATCTTTCTTAAAAATCTAACAGGGTACCTATCTCGCATTCTTTTTCTGCAACTAAATTTTTTAACAGGTATTCAATTAGAGTAAAATAACTGGTGTATAAGTTGCGCAAGTATTATAAATTATCAACTCTTGCGCGCCTCTTTGGAACTATTATGATGTACCTTATAAATATCTGTTAAAATAATTGCGACAAAATAACAAATTTCAGGAAGGTAAAATGTTATACATACTTAAATAGCCTTTAAATTTAAAATTATGACTGGAAAAAGAAAAAAATCAGTATTCCAAATGAAAATATGTCACAATTGGTAAATTTATAGATTTACTTAATATGATATTTTTATTGTAACTAAAATAATTTTTGAAATTTTTGAGCGGTAATAATCCTAAGCTATAATTATAATATTAATGTAAAAAAATGTAGGTACACCTTAACCCACACATTTATGGTTTGATAGACTCCATGTATCGTTGAGACAGAAATTGTCTACTTCCGTGGACGAATAGACTGAAAGGGCAAAGACATTTCAGGAAACATGACGAACCAAAATACGGAAGTCATGGCGGTTTCTTTAAGTTTCGTGTTCAATTACAGGGTAGTTATAAAGTCCGTGAAACATTTCATAAAATTGGTACAGTGAAATGGAAAAGAATAACGTAACAAATTATATACCGGGTGAAAGAACAACTCTCAAAGTTTTTTTGAATGTAGCTCCAAAAAGCTATTTCAAAAAACAACCGACAGGGGTGCTAGTGCATGTAGTTGCTGAAAATGACTGCGAACCAGGCAGAGAAAGCCCTTTGTGTGCTTGAATACGCCCGTAGCGAATCGGTAGTGAGTGTCCAAAGATATTTCCGTGGCGAGTTTAACAAAAAACCACCCGTTATCAATAGCATAATAAAGTGGTACGAGAAATTCGAGGAAGACGGCTGTTTGTGCGACGCAAAACGGTCGGGTCGGCCAGGCGTGTCACAACAGACAGTGGATTGTGTACGGGACGTGATGGTGCGGAGTCCCAAGAAGTCAACTTATGAGGCTAGTGCAGATTTGAACATCCCTCAGCCAACAGTGTGGAAAATTCTTCGTAAGCGATTAAGAGTGAAGCCGTACAAATTGCAAGCCATCAGCCACGATGAAAAATTGCTCCGACTGCAGTTCTGCTTGCATTGCCATGCAGAACCGTCTTGAAGACGATGACTTTGCAAGCAAATTAATCTTCAGTGACGAAGCCAATTTTCATCTACCAGGAAGAGTCATCCGACACAGCACACGCGTATGGGGGACAGAGAATCCACATGCAAGACTCGAACACGTCCGAGATTCACCAAAAGTTCTGTGTCATGTCAAACAAGACAGTTTATGGTCCCTTCTTCGCTGAGAGAACTGTCACTGGTATCACCTACCTTGACATTCTGCAATTGTGGCTAATGCCACAACTTGAAGCTTCCAACAAGATAATGCTCCACCTCATTACCACAATGTGGTACGAGATTATCTGAATGAGACGTTGCCACATCGCTGGATGGGCCGTGGGGCGGCCGCTGACCAAGTGCTACTCCCGTGGCCACCACGATCACCGGACTTGACACCTTGCGATTTTTTCTTGTGGGGATACATCAAGGATAGTGTTTATGTTCCACCTCTACCACAGAACCTTGACGAATTGAGAGACCGCATCGTAGCAGCTTCTCTTACCATCACTCCTGATATTCGGGGTCGGGTATGGGCAGAATTGGACTATTGATTAGATGTGTGTCGTGTGACGCATGGTGGACACATACAACATTTATAACTAGTGAAAAAAAAAAACTTTGAGAGTTTTTCTTTCACGTGGTATATAATTTGTTACATAATTCTTAGCCATTTCCCTGTACCGATTTTTTGAAATGTTTCACGGACTTTATAATTATCCTGTATACTCAAGGTAAAGAGTGTGTTTTACTGTTGAATTTACCAGTTTTTAATGTTTGGTTAATTTACCAGGAGTAGGTGTACTTGTGGATTTTTTTTATTCGTAGCAAGTAAGATAAGTTTTTGTAAATTTACGAAGGTATTTAAAATGTATAAAAATCACTGCATAATTTAAAACCGTTTTCTTCGCAAATTTACAGTGGAAATTCTCAACAACGTAGTCATTAAGGTCGTATGTCCCATTCCAGATCATTGAATAATTCTTACTTTTTGAGTGGCCAAACTAAAACAAAATGAATCAAAAATGCAGTATATACTTTTAGCATATTTAGCTGGAAAAATTCAATTCTGATCTTTTTGTACAGTGTGGATAAAGAAAACCTAATTGAATAAATAACTGATCGTTTTGTTTTGTAATTACAGGCAAAGCTGGTGGCTACTAGGTGACAAGGTTAAAAATTCATTAAAGAAATTTTTATTTTATTTAATCATTCAAATCATAAAAAAATTCTGGTAATTTTGAATGTCAAGGTAAAATTAATTTTTTTAAAAATAAATTAAATCTATTCACAAAGCAGCCAGTAAAATTGACTTAAAGCGTAAAAAAAAGTTGCAGTTTTATGTTACATTTCATTCTCCTTGTCCATACTGCACAAAAACGTTTTTAAAAAAATGCAATTTTGGCTGTGAAAAAGTATCCGATGTATATTTTATTCATTTTGTGAAAGTTCAGCCACTTTTAAAGAAATCGTCAAGTTAACCCGCGTGGAACTTAAATGTGAAGTAATGACTAGGGGCAGGCATTTTTCGCGATTAACAGAGACCTGAAAAATTCGCGAATTCATTTCATGTTATGGTAAAATTCAAATAATTATACCTTAGTGCTGCTTCTGTCATTGGTTCACTGTTAATCTGGAGGACTGAGGGCCAATTAGAGACCCTCACTCATAGAAATGTCGAATTCCAGGCCACCCAGTCGAGACGACTCACAAATCAGCAGCCAATGAACAGTTGGCATTTGCCCGAGTGTGTAGAGGATATTGGAGTCTATCCTGGAGGTCATTGAACCCACGTATTTTTCCGGTCTCTAGCGAATAAAACTGAACGCCTATTAAGCTGCAACAAGGTGTACCCGCACCAGCGGTTTCTTCCTTGTGATTGGCTGCCGTCTGCGAGAGAAGTAGTTGCCTTATTTGGCTGAGCCACTAAGGACGCATTTGCTTCCGGAATGAATAATTACTGTGATTGTTTTTTTTTTAACAATCGTCATTCACCTGAAAGAAACTCACCCAATCACGAAACACAAACGATGCTACACAATTTTTTAACTTTCAGCTGTTCTCGGAATCTTTTAGCGAAATATGCATGGCTAGAGACCCGGAAAATTCGTGGGTAATCGAAATCGCGAATTTTTCCGGGTCTCTAGTAATGACCCGGGGAACGGGACGCGCGGCGTCGGCACGCCACGTATCGGAGCGACGCGCCGTGTGTGCTCGCAGATGCACGGCTTGCGGCACGAGAACCTGAACGCGCTGATCGGCTGCCTGACGGAGCCGACGCGGCCGGCGCTGGTGTACGAGTGGTGCAGCCGCGGCTCCCTGGAGGACGTGCTGGTGCAGGACGAGATAAAGCTCGACTGGTCCTTCCGCCTGTCCCTGCTCACCGACCTGGTGCGGGTGAGTCCGTCTGACGTGCATAGTGCCGGCCGAAAGTCTCACGAGAGCCTGTCGGCCATGTTTGTTCCAAGATATATTTTATATTGACGTGACAACGTCTAATAAATCGATGAACGCCGGCTGCACGCACCAAAAAGGATGACTCATTGTCCCATTACGCACATTGTCCCGTTACGCGTTGTCCCGTTACGCTCATTGTACGCTTCCGCCGCATCTATCTCTCTTCCCTTTCGATTGGAACAACCGTCGATTTTTACTTTTTCGAGGCACATTCAACTTGAAAACACTCCCGTTCGTTTCCTACTTTTCCCATCATCGTCCTGTCATCAACAGAGTAACACAGATTGGGAGAAGTTGAATAGCAAACATGTATAAAAGTTATAGTTAAAATAATCTGTTCGTTAAAGTAATTAACGTATTTGAATTAATGAGTGCAAATAAAAGTAAATTTATCAATTAAATTGTAGATTTCATTTCACTCCATCTTTGTATACATACAAAATAGTGATAATTCAATAAAACTGATTCATAAAAGTATGCAATCATTTCATCAGTGTTTTGTGATGACGTTGTCACGTTAAACTATCGTCCGTAAACCGACTTTACAGACAACCAATTTTTTTTAAGCATACTCAAAATTTTATCGGTGGTTACGTGTAAAGTGAATGAATAAGGAATGAAAGAAAATAATGTTACAAAATGAAAAAAAAAAGCACATAAAATTAAGCTCAGGGATGCCATCCATCTTGAGTTTGGGAGACCTGCCAGGCAACTTCTACAAATGGACTTTAAGGGGTTTCTACGCTCTAATCGAGAATAGGTTAAAATATATTTAAATAACACTACCAATATTTACGGCAGACCGTATATTTAAACGATAAAATTTTAAATAGCATTAGACATGTTATTTTTATTTAATATTTTAAGAAAATGGATATGGATTTCAAACTAAATTAATTTAAAAATAAATGAAACCCCGGTGACTAATGGGGGCTAGATTTATTCATTGTTAGCGTGTTGAGGGGGGGGGGGAAGATTGTGAGTGGTAAGCGGGACGGGAAGGTAAGAAGGGGAAGAGGAAACGTATCAGCGGCCAAGGAGGTTGCTCAAAAACAGCTCGGCCGTGTAGTGCTTGACGAACGCTACGTATACGCGCACCAGCGTCATCACGATGATTGATGTTTTCAGAACAGTTGATATGCTATCGGGTATTTGGTTCCGTAGGGCTCAGCCATATATCTGGCTCTGCCAGTCCGCTTCGAACAGCGCGTTTCCATAGAACTATGGAGCAAAGCTCAAAAGACTTTTGACCTACACTATACATCCCCCCGCAATTTCGCCTGGGTTTGTTCCTCAACCTGGTGTGGGTAAGTGAGAGCCAATTAAAATTGTTATTGTTGCCTTTGTTATCCTAAGATAAAAGTGAAAGACAGGACAATGCAGGAGACCTTAAATTTTTTAACCAAACAAAACCGCACGTAATTAGAAATCAAAGTATCTTAAACTCCTAAAAATCAGAATAAAAAAGTTGCTATAATTATTTTAATACAATAAACTCACGGAACTAACCAAAATAAAGAAGTTGTGAAATACAGCAACAGGAAACCAAAACTAAACAAAGCGCACAGTAAAAAATAAAAGTAATCAACGTATGAGATGGTTTGGGACTTGGAGTCTGTTCCTTTCTTTAAATGAGGCATCGTATGCAAGAAACAAGCAGAGTAGATGCCTGACATTTATAAGTTCAAACCTTTTAAAGTATGTGCCATGTAGCATGTTGCAAACTTGACAGAGTTTAGAAATAGTACTAATGGTCTACGTATGATTCTACCACGTTTTTTTCTAAACGATTTCATATGACTTTCACTGTCCGTAAACCAACACCATGAGATGCTTTGCAAGTGACATGTGAGAAATCGTACTACTTTTCTTAGAACAGACAAATTTGAGGCGAGTTACATGGCATTGAATTTACTATACACAATATGATATGCGTGTTTCAACATCTAGTATTTGAGCAGATTTGTGTTTTTCGTAAAGATGGTTGTCATTACGTTAATCTACGTGTGTAGCGATGTCCGATTAAAAAAATACAAAATGGCTTTTCAACATCTACGAAACTTCAAATATTTTATATTTTGATCGTAAGAGAAAAGTTATCACCCGCTCAGTTTAAAATCTTAGGTTTTCAACTTTAACCATGTTGTGGGATTGTGTGTAGGCATACATGTAAACTATCGTGTTGACAATCTACAGTGTAATTCTTTGTTGTAAATGAAACAGAAATATTCATATAAATAACGTATTTGTAAATTTGTACATTTACATGAAAAAAAAATTTCTATCACTACAGAATAGTGTTCGCAGTAATACTGGGTTCAGATTTTTATCATGAGGTAAATGCTGCGTGTTGTCCCAGTACCTCCAATAGTTAGTTATTTGTAAAACATCCCCTGAATAGCTTTCTAGTATTAACTGCGCATAGTAAATCAAAATAAATTCCAATTATTGAATATTCGATTATTTTTTCCATGGTTTAAAATATGATGCTTGAATAAAATATCAATTTAAATATAAAATTATGCGCCAATTTTAGTACGAAATACTCAGTGATATGTCGAAAATCTAATTACTTATGAGCTCTGTGTTGTACAAAGTTACGATATCTCTCTTGTAGTATTACAAACTATTTCTTGGCAACTGGTTTCCAAAGGAATCTTTCGTCTAAGAACATAATTTTTTTCTGTGTATTAGTGATAAAATAACATATATAATTTTTTTTAAACTTTGTATACAGGATTCTATTATTGTAATTTTTTAATGATATGTTGTGTCACCCTTGGATAAGCAACATAGCTCTTACATAGACCATCTCATGACCGTTTAGGATCATCACGGCATCCTTGGCAATGCGCGGGTTGAGGGTTGGTGAAGGAGGGGGAAGTTTGCGACGCACCTATTGACCTGGCGCCACCGGCCAATCAGCGGAGGGCGTGAATCTTTGATGACACTTGGGGGCCTCTGGTGGCCAGAGCAGAAACCTCTTCCCTGACCTCGGTCCCTTGCAGGTCTGTCCCTCGCGGATGCGAGTGCTTCGCGGCTTGTTAGCCACGCGGGTTCATTACAGCTGGCTGTTTACCTTCCGCTCCCCCCTCCATTCGACCCTCTAATCCTCCCACAATGCCCCGAGCCCTCCTCCATCTTCATGCATTCTTAACTCGCCGCTGAGGAAGTCGCCATGCAGGTCCTCAATGGGGCCAGACCACCCGACCTCAGGTTGTGAAGAGGCAGAACCACTCCGCACCGGTCTATTGAAGCGGTACTCCTTTGGAGTCCAGGCGATGACGTACATACGGGCGTAACGAAAAAAAAAAAATATAGGCGTAACGCCGAAAGTGTAACTCTCGATACCGAAAAAAAACTTGTTAATAATGTAAAGGTTAATGTATGTATATACATATGTGTGAATAGTTATGTTTACTAAATATGTCTTCCCTCTTGGTAAAAGAGCGGTGAGTGCTGGAGTGCCAAATATTACTGTACAATCCCGTGTAAAAAAAAATGCATAAATGAAGACTTTTGAACTGAACTGAACTGAGTGTTAACGGAAAGTTTAACGGCCAGTAAGAGGACGGTGTAACTGCGTTACCTATTTGACGCCACGTTTTTTTTTCTTTTCCATTTGCACTTCTATTGAACACACCGAGAAATTGGGTGTCACCAGTTCTTGTGATTGCGGATACATCAATATTGCACAGTAAACGCATTTTTCTGTACCGTTTTAAATTTTTTTCAATATTTTTTGCTATAATTCTAATGTTGAAATATTCATCCCAAATTGTTGATGTCAAGGCTTAAATCATATATCCCAGACCTTCCGTAGGTTATTGCGATACCATATTTACTAACCGGTTCTTGTATGTAAGCGCCGCAAGAAAAAAAATATTATTATTAATTTAAGTGGGCGACTACAACCATCATTATAAACAAACCATTTCACAAGTGTTGACTTCAATAAGAAGCCAAAGCTAAGTCCTATGCCATGAAAAAAATTAGCTCAGAAGCTTAAGTGTAAGCAGTATAAAAATATTTAAAACTTTAAGATGGCAAGGACTAATCCCTGTTAACATTAATAGAAACAGAATTTTCAGGTTTGTATCAATTTGAAAACACACAGCTTAGAAAGATAACCTGTAAGTAAACTGTACCAAAATTAACACTCAAGTCACTAGAAGTAACTTTCCGAAAACACAAATGGCAGCAACAGCAGCGGCGGTGTTACATGCAGCGCTGTCAGTGAGCTGGCGTGGAACTAAGCCATTAGGAAGCGCGAATCAAGCTAGATAAGTTCAGGCGTTCAACAAAGTCCAACTGAAATCGCTTCGGAAACATTCTGCAAGCCCCAAATGCCACGTGTGGTCATGAGCTGTTTACAGTCCACGCATAAAAAAAAAAAAGCGCCCGTAACAACGAAAGTCTTGGACGTCCCCAGTACTTTTGAAATACGGATACTCTCGTTAGTCAGGAAGTTTATTTCACTTCGCACAACTCACCGCAGGCTAGCCAAAGTTTATAATGAACATATTGGTTCGAAAAAAACAACAACTTACTTTTATATGGAATTGATATCGGTTTCTGGATATAACAAGCCAAAAAAAAAGTATAAATTTTTGTTTTTTGTTATATACAGCAATTAGTGAAATACACCTCTAAGATTTAGTCTCACATGTAATTTTTTTTAAATAGCATTATAGTTAGTTCAAGTATGTTGCTGTAAATAATTTCGTACGATTTGTTTTTGTATTTTATGATAATTTCCAAATGTTGCCACCAGGTATTTGTCAAACTTTATTTGCGAGCAGTAAATTGTCATGCAAAAAGGATCTTAAATTTAAAAACGTATTTACTGACTTTACATGTAAACACCTTGTTGCTAAACTTTGAATGAAATACTGAAAATAAAAGTTACTTTATGACAAATTTACAATAATAGCCTTTAATAATAATAATAATGACAAGAAAATGGATTAACCAACTTCGAGTGAGCGACCGAGCCTGCAATATTGTCGCCAAGAAGGACGAATTTATGATTCATCCATAGTGTAAAATTCGTTCAGATAAACATACAGTCAACATATTTGAACGCAAGCATAGTGTTAAGTGAATACAGTATTTTTTCTAACACAGTCGTTTCCACGTAATTGGACGTTCTGTTTGAAAGAGAAGAGAACTGGATTTCTTGCCACCGAATGTTCCTTGGGATGTGGCGCTTCCGTTTTCTGAAGCTTCTTTCCAGAGTGTTGTCTGGATGCTCCACAGGGACTCGTCAGAAGTTCCGGCGAACAATGGCACTTGGTGGTTTTTTGTGAGATTATGATCGGCCGATACCTGGAGGAGCGGCGGTAAGGCATGGCGGAGCGGTGCTTAAGAAAAGCCGCCTGCGTGTCTGGCCGAAGCAATCCTCTTACCCCTTTTTTTTTGTCGACCGTTCTCCCTACTTTCAAACACTTTCCTTCCTGTTGTTCTCTCGCTCGTCATCCTTGCCACCCCTTCTGACGTCAATTTCCACCCCCTTGTGCGCACGATGAAAAAAAAAACCACATAGCACGAACGCACACACTGGTTGAAAAACGCCGAGGGCTAAACGGTGCTGTAAAAAAGTTGCGGATCATACACCTATCTGCGCATGCGTGGACCAAGACTCGCCTAAGTGCAGAAGTTCGTCCTACACCAACGTAACTGCTTCATTTTCTACCCTATTGTTTTGTAAATATTTTTTATAAACGACGGGGCCCCCTGCGATACGAGAATATTACGGCGGTGATTTGCGACAGTTGTAATTTCTTTCCGCTCATATACCACGCCGTAAAATTGGGCGAATCATAGTGCGCGCATTAGCGGATGTAGGTACGGCATGCTATTTTTAATTGTTTAGATTAAGGAGCACTAACATTTGGACGTGTTTACAGGATTGGAAACCTCACAAATTCTGCATCACTTTTCTCTGAATGCCTTAGCAAGAAGCTTACCTTGCCGTTAACGTTTATCAGAAAGTTTAATCAGTAAAATAATTTATAAATATTCCACCAACTGACAAAAAATTAATATATTTTTTAAGTTCTAGTTTAATTTGAGATTCTGAGACATTACAGGTTGAATTATATGTAGGTATTCGCAGTTATGTATGCATGAGAACCACACAAAAAAGAAGAAACACTTTTTCATTAATTTGTTTGTTATAAATACAGACATATTCAAAAGAACTAAATTTAAAATGTAAATCTTTAGAAATTATGTAACTTTAGTATACACAAATTTTAAAAGGTATAAAGGCCCCCTTATATATTTTTACGTGAGTTTCAAATTTTTTGTACGCTTGTGTACATAAAGCAATGTAAACATATGTAAAAATTTCGAATAAGAATGCTGTGACTGACGGAATGACCGGCAAAGTAGACCAAAAATCGGATTCAGTCTTTGGCATCCGTCGCCCAAACGATAAGCAACGTATATCGTTAGAATACAATTGAAATCACCAAGAAAATTAATTTTAGTAGGAAAAAAATAAACCATCGGACTATATGTATGCCAAACTTTGGTCATGAGCCCAAATCGAACTGGCGATTATTTTCTGTCTCTATTTTCCCAGCAATCACTTCAGGTTTGGAATGAGGTGGTTCCATGTCATGCTCAACTCTTTCCCAACGTTCATGCTTTGTGTCAGTTTACGCGCACATATCAAAATAGGCTTGAATTAAGCTTAAATTTAGCACGTCATGGTAAGTGTGTTAGCTTGAATTAAGCTTGATCAAGCTTACTAGTTTGCATATGTCCAGCTTGAAGCAAGGCTGCCACGACCGGCTTGAATCAAGCTTTCCATGATAAGTGTGTTAGCTTGAATCAAGTTTTATTCAAGGTAACCATTTAAACATGATAATCCTGCAGCAAGCCTGAGGCAATTATTAAAGGTTCAAAGAAGGCTTGAATGAAGTTTGTTGTGTCAGGCTTGCACGCCAAGCCTAATTCAAGGTTTTTTAAATGATTAACGCAACGGAGAATTTTGATTCTATGCAGTTTTTTTGGACACACGCCGTTGCAGTTGTGCACTGTTTGTCATAAAAAAATTCCTAAAATCAAAAATAAATAAAATTGTCTTGTTTTCTGTTTATTTTTTATTTTAATATTTTATTTAGTTTTGACTTTCGGAATTTTTCCATGAAAAACAGTGCAAAACTGCAATGGCGTATATCCAAATACTGCATTAAATCAAGCCTAATTGAAGTCATATGTCAATCTATGTGGTCAATGACCTATTTAGAAAAAAATTTATTTTTGTACTTTTAAAAAAGATCCCTTTTGAAACCAGTTTTCAAGAAATAGGTTGTAATACTACAAGAAATAAAATTCAGAAATAGTCCTTGGAATAATAGTATTGGCGATTAATTGAAAAATTCAACACGGCGTGTGATACCGTGCCTTGAGTTCCGCGGCTGGCAAGATAAACACCTTCGAGGAAATTTTAACGGACGAGGTTGGTACACAGCTACGTAGTGCTTCCCCTTGCCACCGTCGTAGCTGCTTGCTGCTCCTCTGTGTTGGACGGGAAGCCTTCTTTTCACAGACGAGAGATCCGAACGCCCGATCGTGCATCTTCGGAGTTTTTTTTGTTCATTGTAAATAAATATGTCGGTGTTGATAAAAGGATACTAATGGTCAATTAGGTTAGGTTAGCTACATTATAAATAATTTTAAAACATGGTGGACGGTTGATTTGGTTAGGATAGCTACATTAAAGATACGGAAAAAAAAAGCGAGCATGAACTTCGGGGAACTTCGGGTTTGGCTCTCTCGTCTGTGAAATGAAGGCTTCCCGTGTTGGACGGCATCACGTAACTGTTGTGTTCACAAGCCAAAATAGCGTCAGACTGAAGGTGAGGGGGGAGGAGGGAGGGGTGGTGTGTTGAGGTATGCAAAACGCGGGAAGGGTGGTGCGGGCCCTTGTTAAACAACGGTTAACTAATTACGTCAACACAACAACCTCAACACTCGCGCTGCAGCGGCGCAGAGATGAAGCACAGCCCTCCGGGTCCGGTTAGGCACTTACAAAGCCAGGGAAAAGTTCTAGAAGGAAAAGGAAAAATGTTTAAATGGTTTTCAAGATAGATATTAATTATATCGCTTTCAAAAATTTATTAATACCTTTAATAAATGAAGACTAAAACATGTTTCAATCCACAATAGGCGTAAATTTCTTTGGAGCCATTAATTTGTTTCTTATGAAATTATTATTAAGATTTAAATGTTGTTATTGACTTAAAATAACGCGCAGAGAAGATTGTATTCGTTACATTATTAAAAAGTAGCATCACTGTGATGAAAAATATAAACTATATTACAGAATATTTCTGTTATAACTTGTGGAAATAAAAAGTCACTTTATATTCAATAGTGTACAAGGGGTCACAATAATTTTCCACGCCGTTTTATTTACTAGACAAGACTATGGACATATTATCGGCGTAGTTCCCCAAATTAATTTGTATCTTTCAGTTTTATTTTTTTCAGTTGACTTAAATCTTCACAACAATATGACTACCTACAATCGATGGTTCATGAATGGTTTCATCACTTCATTGGGAATTTATTTATTGGTTTTGAGAACCGCTAGTCCAAGTTTTATTTCATTCCAAGCATTAATTGAAAACTTCTAATCGTGTGTTATGAAATGTTAAATTGACTTTCTGTCTGTAGTCTTAGTCGTAGAATGATTTACTTTTAGGATGTAATTCGCAAATAAATAAAAATAGTTTGTTCCAAAACCTTGGCAATCTAATATTTTTAAGATTTTCTGAGAAAAAAAAATCCCCATATATTTTAGAGTTGTATCCAAATAAACACGTTTAATTGAAAACAGTATAACACGCTATTCAAATCCTTTTTGTTAATGCTATACTTGAAATATAAATAGGTTTTCAAGTTTCTAAAAGCCAGAAAAGCAATGTACAAATAATCTAAGTTAACCACTGTTTTTTTAAATAAAATGTTATTTTATATGCTCAGTTTCTTTCATAAATATTGCTTACGAGTTATAATCACAAAACATGCTAAATGTAAGTGTACTATAATATTCACGAATGTGTTGCATATCGGCCTTTGGCTGCACTTCAAACAAGGAAATAAAAAAATAATTATCATTGAATTCGTGATATCATTTAAAAGTAGTTAATGATTGCGATATTGTGAATTTATTTAGAACACAGAGCGATCAAGGGAGCTCAAAGAAACACGCACTGTAGTTTTTTAAAATGAAAAAAAAAAAAAAATCCCTGAATAGCTTTCCAGTATTAACAGCGCACATTAATAATCATAATTAAACAAAATAAAGTCCAGTTATTGAATATTCGATTATCTTTTCTGTGGTTTGAAAAAATATACATACTTGAATGAAACATTAAATAAAATACAGAAGTATGCCCCAAACTGCTAACTAAAAAAAAAAGTATTTCATATAGGTATGCATGTGTTGTACAAAGTTAAATATCTTTCTTGTGGCGTTACAAACTGTTTTTCTGGCCAGCTGGTTCCAAAAGGAATCTTTCGTAATAGTACAGATTTTTTTTTTTGACGAGATAACGTCTTATGAATCGATGAACGCCGGCGGCACACACGAAAAATTTTCACGTTCCTCCTGAGCCGAGCGTGCAAGAACCGGCCAACAGCCGTGCGAGAAAATCTTCTATAATATCAAACAGGTTAAGGCGGGCTTTTTAACTAATTGATCGTGATAAATATTTAAACAAAATTATTTAAATAAAATTTGCAAAATCTGTAAATAATATTTGAAAATTAAAAAAGTATGCAATTTTTCATCAATGTTTTCTAATGACGTTATCACGTAAAATTATCTTCCGTAAACCGACTTTACAGACAATCCCCCCTTTTTTGACGTGACAACGTCTAATAAATCAATGAACGCCGGCTGCACGCACGAAAGTGTCCCGTAACGCACATTGTCCCACTACGATGTGTCCCGTTACGCTCATTGTACGCTTGAGCCGTATCTCTCTTCCACTCGATTGGAACAACCATCGATTTGACTTTTCAATCATGTTTTCGTCGTTTTAATTATTGATATTATGTAATTTAACGATCGTCCACCGATTTTCAGCACAATCTGTACGGTTTTTTAAAAGTAATGTTGAATTTTCAAATAAATGTTTGTACGAACAATTGTGTTTTACAATTACACATAATAATTCAAATTATACCCGGGATCTTTTGCACAGTGTTTTAAAAAATATTGTAACACATTATAAATAAGTTTGGTGTATTTGGGATGCGTATTTGTTATAAAATAGTATTATAAAAACGAAATAATATTATTCCCCTACGGTGCTGCCATCTACAGTGACGGACGCGAACCGAACGAATCCTGCTATCTATCCGCGACACGTGAACTGTTTCGTCGACTGTTTATAAATGTGGTTTTCATTGCTTATTACAACAACAATTTCGGCAATAAAGGTTAATTATTCTTGCATTTTTAAAATATGATTACTAGTTTAATTTCAAGTATTTTTTTCTTTTATTATTTAAATAAAAATGATTCAATTTTATTCATAAAAGCATGCAATCATGACATCAATGTTTTCTTAAGACGTTATCACGTAAAATTATCGTCCGTAAACCGACTTTACAGACAAACTCCCCTTTTTATTTTTATCTTCTGCGGTGGTCGCTGACGGGAAACGACCTTGAGCGAGCGGGCGCGCGTGTGTCGCAGGGGATGAAGTACCTGCACTCGACGCCGCTGAGGGTGCACGGGAACCTCACGTCGCGCAACTGCGTCATCGACGCGCGCTGGGTGCTCAAGGTCACCGACTACGGCCTGCCGGCGTTCCACGAGGCGCAGAACATCGCGCCGCCGCCCAAGAGCGCCCGCGGTGAGTCTGACAGTCCCCAGTCACTCCGCTCCCTGACAGTTCTTGCTTCTACGAATGCGTAGAGACCTTGCAAAATTCGCGGATTCATTTCGCGATATGCTAGAATCCAAACGAACTGTACAATCATATCGCTTCCGTGATTGGCTTACAGTTTATCTGAACGACTTTTAGCCAGTGGGAAACCTTCAACCAAAAAAGTATCGAATCGCAAGCGTCCCAGTTGACAAGTGTCACGAGTCAATAGCCGATGAGCAAGTGGCATTTGCCTGAGTGTTTAGAGGGTTGTGGAGTTTATCCTAGAGGTAATTGAAAGCGCTAAATTTTCCAGTCCCTACGAATGCGGTGCAGCTAAACTTTTGTACGGTTCGTACTACAATACAAATATATTTATTTGTACCTAAATGTAATAGAATAAATAAAATTAAGTAAAATTACATGAAAAAGCTACAAAAGAACCCATTTGTAACGATATAAACGTACTTTAATACAATCGAATTTCAATGATTAAATGCTTGAATTGTAACGAAATAAATCAAAGGAAAGAACTGATATGTGTGGTAATGTTTCCCAACTGTACATTTTCAAAACAGCCAAGAAACCCATGACTACTAACAAAAAAAAAATTTCAAAGCAGTCATGAGGACTGCCGACAGAAGTGAAAACTTAAAACTATAAACAAAACGTTGTTATTTTTCGCCATCCAAATTAATTGTTTCATCTGAAATTAAAACATGTATATCATTTTACGATAAAATATTATCACACAACAAATATGTTTTATCACGTTAGTAAAATCATAATATCTTAATTTAACTTTTACAGAAACTAGTGAGTATCTAACAAAAAGTTTTTCTGCCACATTAATAAATTCAATTATTTACACACGATTGCTTCTAATAACATGCCTATTTAAGTTTTCTTTTTGTGTGTAAATATCTATCTCTCGGTATAGATCTACAGTCTGTTTAAGGAATATTTTTGTAAATGTAACGTAAGACGATTGGAACAGAAATTGTGTTAACCCAGTGCTGCCATCTATGAAAATCGCAGAAATCTAAAAAAATATGGCGGAATCCGCGTTATTCATCCCTGCACATTAACATTCGCGAACATCGCCGATGTACTGAGCACATTGTTTTTGTTTGTGTTCATCTGGAAAGGACTAGAAATTTTGATTTTATTTCGAATGCCATTAGCTTGGTGAAATGAAAAAAAAAAAGGTCGTATATTCTCACTGCGATCTAGAAAGTTTACTGCAACTTCTCTCGGTGCAGACGAACGAGTGTGATAAGGAATTTTCCACGGCTAACCGTCGAGTCATAAGTAGCCGTGGAAATAACTCTCTCTATCTCTCTCTGGAAGTCTGGCGAGTTGCCGAGGTGATTCTGGACGGGTTGAAGCAGGGGAGGTCGACTTCTTCAATGCCATAACCCCCACCCCCGCGAGGTCTTCCCACGTGACCTGTTCTGGACGAGCAGCCAAGATGTTGCGATAACCGAGGAAGAGTTCACGGGGGACTTCATCTCCCATAAAGTTTGCATTTAAAGCAAACAATTTACAGTACATTATTTTGGGTTACTTTTCATGGCTTGCCAATGATATCCATCTCGGTGTCTGGCAGTTCCTGCATTCAGCATTCTTTTGCAGCTATATGCTTTACTGGGACTAGGCCCCACCATCTTGCAAAAATCAAATTATTTTGATACCGTTTGCAATAAAGCTTCCAGGCTAAATTATTTTTGGTTTTTGATATGGCATAGGACTTAGTATTATTTTGAAAGATTTGTGGAATGGGAGTGCATGACTTGATGTAAGCTTTTGGCCATACGCTATAGTCTGTCTGTAGAAGACAACTAAAAAACACCCAAAAGACAAAACACACAAACTATGCAAAAAAATTGCTCTTGTCAACAGGATATAAACACCACATAATATTCCATAACGGGAATATGGTCAACAAAGAAAGAAAAACAAAGAAAACAATCTCTTAGTCCATTTTTCTTTGTTTTTATTTGTTTGTTGACCATATTCCTGTTATGGAATATTATGTGGTGTTTATATCCTGTTGACAACAGCAAATTTTTGCTTAGTTTGTGTTTTTGTCTTTTGGGTGTTTTTTTAGAGCTGACAGTCAGTCTCGGTGATTAGAGTTTCTCCCCCCGTCATGCGCAGAGCTGCTGTGGACGGCGCCGGAGCTGCTGCGGGACCCGGCGCGGCGCAGGAAGGGCAGCCAGCCGGGGGACGTCTACAGCTTCGGCATCCTCATGCAGGAGGTGGTGGTGCGCGGCGAGCCCTTCTGCATGCTGTCGCTCACGCCAGAAGGTGCGTGTGCGGTCCCCACCCCCCGCCCCGTCCTCTTCCGCGGGCTCCGCCGACCCTTTCAGCTATCAACCGGGGGCGATCCTCGAGGAACTATAACGACACGGGCAGCGCTTCCATAGAATCACCTTTGTCGAAGAGCAGGTCCAAATCCGGAGTTTGGTAATTTTTTTTTGACGTGACAACGTCTAATAAATCGATGAACGCCGGCTACACGCACGAAAAAATGTCCTGTTACGCACATTGTCCCGTTACGCTGCGTCCCGTTACGCTCATTGTACGCTTGCGCCGCATCTATCTCTCTTCCACTCGATCGGAACAACCATCGATTTGACCTTTTCGAGGCACATTAAACTTGAAACACTCCCGTTCGTTTCCTACTCTTCCTAACATTGTCTTTTCCTTAACAGAATAACACAGATTGGACGAAGTTAAACAGCCAACATGAATAAAAGTTATAGTTAAAATAATCTCTTTGTTAAAGTAATAAACATATTTGAATTAATGAGTGCAAATAAAAGTAAATTTATCAATTACATTGTAGATTTAATTTCACTCCTTCCACACAAAATAGTGATAATTCAATAAAAATTATTCTATTTTATTCATTAAAGTATGCAATCATTTCCTCAATGTTTTGTTATGACGTTTTCACGTTAAACTATCATCTGTAAACCGACTTTACAGACAACCACTTTTTTTTGTTCATTGTAACTCATGATAACTAATGGTCAATTAGGTTAGGTTAGATACATTATAAATACTTTAAAAAATTGTGGACAGTTGATTTGGTTAGGATAGCTACATTAAAGATACTGTGATATCATGAAAAGAGGTTTCCTATCCTAATCGACGGCAAAATTCAATGCCACACCGGTTTATACAATGAGATAGAACGGGGTGTTTGGGGGGGGGGGGGGGGGGAAGCGATAATGAACTTCGGGGAACTTCGGGTATGGCTCTCTCGTCTGTGAAATGAAGGCTCCGCCGACCCTTTCAGCTCTCGGCCGGGGGTGATTTCAAACGAATCACGACACAAGCAGCGCTTCGATAGAATCACTTTTGTCGAAAAGCAGGTCCAAATTCGGAGTTAAGTAATTTTTTTTTGCAATTATTATTTTTTCACTTCTTAACTAAACAGTTTTGTTATTTAGTTTAAAACTAGAGGAAAGACTCGTCCGCGTCCAGAAAGTAATTTCCCCAGTATTTTGCAAGGAGTTGTTTCATTAAAGCATAAAATAAACAACCGATAATGTGATGGCAGGACTGGGATTCTAACTCTAGACTTATAGAATTAGTTTCTAAATTAGTTATTTATTATTTTATTTTTATTTTTTGTATATTTCATTTTGGTTTATCGTTACAAACGAGTCAATCATCCCTGTTTTTTTTTACTTGTCCTTGAGATATATTAGTCCAACATTCATCATTTTACTAAAGTTAATTTTTGTTTTTATATTTAACCCCCCAACTGTGGCGTACTATAAGATAACTGACACTTAAATTTACTTGTATATTAAAATTATAAAAAAAATGACAGTTTCTTTACAATAATTTAAATTATACTCGTATTACGGTATCATTGCGAGGTTGAAACTTTACCAATGGCTTTACTAGTGATCTTCAATACGTGATAACACATATCTCAGATTCACTTTCTTAAATTTCTTCAAACTTCATCCCTGCTATTTGTAGTCTTCTCTCTTACTGAGCTATTCTTAAGGTGTGATTCCTTCAACCTTTTTTTATATAATTATATTCTTTTCTTAAACATTATTCCTCAAACAATAGTCTGACAAGGAATCGCCAATACGTGTTCCATGTAACCTTTCTCTCTTTTTTATTTCTTCAACCTCCAACAAAATTGCATACAAAAATATAAACAACGGAATGAGAAATCTTCGCCAAAATAAAGGAGAGTTTACATTTCATTTGGCAAACTCTCTAAGATTTACGTTTCATCATGCGAACTCTCTAAGAGTTTACCTTTCATTTGGCGGAAAGATTCCTCATTTCTATCTATCTAGTTTGGTTGCTTTCTTATGACCGGTCGAAAGTGCAGCCATGACTTTGCGGACACGCTGTACTTAAAGTACTGTACTGTACGTAGCTGCTCAGTTGTCAGAACCATTCCGCGATTGGAAATTGCGTATCTATTTCCCGGTTATCAGTAACCCATGCCCAATATTTGGTTATCCGAATTTGGATATGTAAAAGATCCGTCCACCTCCTTTTCGGGTATGCACTAACGGGATAAGGGACCGAGGGAGTAGATGAGCAGGCCGGTAGGTCTTGATTGATCAAGGGCAAAAGTTTCGATGTATCGATATTTTTTTTAACGTCGATATGATCCAAGAGACGTATGTGTCGGTACGTGGGCACAAGTTTTGAGGATCTCTCCTCCTATTTGATAACCCAGCCTTCATGCCTAATAGGATTTTAAGGCTGGGGCCCCCATGGGCATGGATGCGGATACGCCGCATACGCAACCAGGAGGGCGTTAGAGCCATTAGCTATACACAGAGTCTGAGGCTACCCATCCCAGCTTATGCACCACCTCCAGCCCCCTACCCCACACAGTGAGGTTCCAGTCGTCACCACGCGGGCGTGTCGGTGTGTGTGACCTGCGCAGACATAATCGAGAAGGTGAAGCGGCCGCCCCCGCTGATCAGACCCTCGGTGAGCAAGGGGGCGGCGCCCCCGGAGGCCATCAACATCATGCGCCAGTGCTGGGCCGAGCAGGAGGACATGCGGCCCGACTTCAACAGCGTGCACGACCTCTTCAAGAAGCTCAACCACGGCAGGTGGGTGTCACACGGCGGGGCGTTCGGTCGAAGCCCGTGTCACACGGCGAGGCGTTCGGTCGAAGCCCGTGTCACACGGCGAGGCGTTCGGTCGAAGCCCGTGTCACACGGCGAGGCGTTCGGTCGAAGCCCGTGTCACACGGCGAGGCGTTTGGTCGAAGCCTGTGTCACACGGCGAGGCATTTGGTTCAACCCGTGTCACACGGCGAGCCTGTCCCAGCTCCGGCCAATGTATACTGCTAACAATCAAACTTAAAAATCTTATACATACAACATTGCTTACAAAGTTAGGTACAGCTCATTGGCTGGGAGTAACATTCTAGTTCGTTTCCAGAGCTTATTATTTAAAACAGAATTACTGTAGAGACCGGAAAAATTCGCGAATTCATTTCGCGATAGGCTAAAATACAAATAGTTATACCTCAGTGTTGCCTCTGCTATTGGCTCACAATTAACCTGGATGACTCTGGGCCAATGAGAAACAACCAACCAAAGCTTTATCGAATCACAGGCTGCTACGTTGATGGGACTTCTCACAAGACAGCAGCCAATGAATGGGTGTACATTTGACCGAGTGCGCGTAGAACTATGGAGTTCATCCAACAGGTCATTGAACCCGCGAAATTTTCCGGTCGTTAAGAATTAGGGATCACCCCCCTTTTGTTTGATCGGGAAGGTATATTAGAGCTTCGGCAATGACCAGCGGCTGGAGCCACCAACCCAGCATAGTCACCGCCTCAGCCCCATTTATCGCACTCAGATGACCAGACAGTTGACTGTGGTCCTGAGCCCTAGGACTTTATCAGCACTGCTGGCGCCTTCCACGAAACGACAGCGAGAGAGAGAGAGAGAGAGAGAGAGAGAGAGAGAGAGAGAGAGAGAGAGGGTGACGCCTGCGCGTGTTCCCGACAGGAAGGTGAACTTCGTGGACACGATGTTCCAAATGCTGGAGAAGTACTCCAACAACCTGGAGGAGCTGATCAGGGAGCGCACCGAGCAACTGGACATGGAGAAAAAGAAGACGGAGCAACTCCTCAACAGGATGCTCCCGAGGTGAGTGGGCCAGCGAGAGGGCGCCACATTGCCTTTTATTTTTTGACATGACAACGTCTAATAACTCGATGAACGCCGGCTGCACGCACGAAAAAAGTGTCCCGTTACGCACATTGTCCCATTACGCAGTGTCCCGTTACGCTCATTGTACGCTTGCGCCCCATCTATCTCTCTTCCACTCGATTGGAACAACCATCGATTTGACCTTTTCGAGGCACATTAAACTTGAAACACTCCCGTTCGTATCCTACTTTTCCTATCATCGTCCTATCCTTAACAGAATAACACAGATTGGAAGAAGTTAAATAGCAAACATGTATGAAAGTTATAGTTAAAATAATCTCTTCGTTAAAGTAATAAACATATTTGAATTAATGAGTGCGAACACAACTAAATTTATCAATTAAATTGTAGATTTCATTTCACTCCTTCTTTGTATCCATACAAAATAGTGATAATTCAATAAAAATGATTCAATTTTATTCATAAAAGTATGGAATCATTTCATCAATGTTTTGTTATGACGTTGTCACGTTAAACTATCGTCCGTAAACCGAATTTACAGAGAAACATTTTTTTTTAAACGGACCAGAAATATTCACGTGAAATTAAAGATCTTTGTAATTTCTCACATTTAAATAAAAACAACTGTATCACTTCATAATAGTGTTCCCAGAAATACTGGGTGAGGACTTTTTACCTGGGCACTTATACTTCGCGTTGTCCCAGAAACTCCCATCAGTAAAATTTGTTTGTAAACCGTCCCATGAACAGCTTCACAATATTAACTGCACACATTAGTAAGCACGGTAAAAAAAGTAAAATTTTTTAATATTAGATTTTTTTTCCCACGGTTTAAATAAATAAACTTTAAAATGAAAGATCGATTAAAATGTAAAATTATGCGTCAACTATTGTAAGAAATGCTGAGTTTTGTGTCGAAAAATGTTTTACATACATGCAAAAATAATCATAGCCATGTGTTGTAAAATGTTACAATATATTTTTATAGTGTTACAAACTGTCTTTTGGCAACTAGTTTACAAATGAATCTTTTGTAAAAGTACAGAATTTTTTTTTTCTGTACAGGATGTGAACTGTTATATTCTGAGGCTATGCTTTTTTTTACGCCAAGATTTATTATAAGTCTATACTTTATACATTCCACAGAAACATTATTAGGTTTCTATCTATATAAATTCCATACATGTCACAAATACAGAAAAATAATAAAATGAAGAGTATAAAAATAAACGAATTCACACAAATAACTCAAGTCATTAGCGCTAGTAATATTTCATAATATTTTTTACACTTTCCCAATGCCAAAAATATTTCATAAGTTAGATGTTTATGGTTTAAATTTCTTCCTGGTTGTACATTGTTACAAATTTAAACTTTTGATACCGTCGTGTATTTACAATATTATTTATGCAAATAGAAATCAATATACTATGTTGAAAAACCAATTTATTTAAGGAATAATTTGAAATATAACATATATAGATGAACAAATTTTATTTTGTAACTAAATAATTTTTATACTTTTAATTTTTCAGAAAATTTTGATAAAATGCTATTTTCGATAATACTTTATTATAATTTTAGATATAGAAATACCTAAACTGACGTTATGCCTATTGAATTTTGCATTAAAAAAATTACAAATTTTTAGATTAATTTGTTGCATTTTGTGTTTTTCATGTATTTCATTGTCTTTTCGTGTTTATAGATATATTTTTTTTTCTAATATCTGTTAGTACGTCATTAATACATTTTAACTATGTAAAGAGAACTTACCATCATTCATTTTCTCAAGATTGTAACAAACAGGGTTTATTTCCTTGTTTAGAACCATTCTTTCTCAACTTTTAATATATGTATATGTATTATTTACCAAAGTATGCATACAAATTTTTTTTTACATAAGTTATTGTTTATGCATGTTTATGTTTCTCTTTATACACGGGTAAAATTCTAGAAACATTGACAGTGATTATAAATATTTAGCAAGGAATAACACATATCACTTTGCGTCTTATACAAGCTAAAGTTTAATCTTTCTCAAAATAACAAGTGCGATATAGACGTCTGTTAGAGAATTCAGTCTCTTGACTTCGTTGAGACAATTATTTTAAATTTTAATACTTTTTATCTTTTTAGATCATAACTAAAAATTTTGGTTTATTACAATAATTTCACATTAATAACTCCTCAAATGAAAAATTATGTAAAAATTACGAATTTGTTTTCTACCTAAGATGAAGGGACAACTTTTGTAGGTACGTCGTTATTTTAAACCGAACACATTTTTGTTTTTAACCGAAATATTTTGAAGTATTATTTGACAAAATTAATCAGTGTTTTGTTATGTATAAAACTTTTAAATGATAAAGTACGTATATAAATTTATAGATTTTAAATTATGGCAGTCGTAGATTAATTAAAAAAAAGAATATCAGTTACTTCATGGGAACTTGTTAATAAGTTAAGGGGAGTAATATGGACTGTACAAAACTGTCAGTGCGCGATTACAAAGCAGAATACCGAAATTATTAATAACTATTATACAGGCGTTCATGGTGATGACTAGAGACCTGAAAAATTCGCGATTTCAATGCTCTATAGGATGGACTCCATGATCCTCTATGCACTCAGGCGACTTGCATCTGCTCATTGGTTACTGACTCGCAGAACCTGTTAACTGGGATGCTCGTGATTCGATACTTATTTTGTTTACATTTTTTCACTGGCCCAGAGTCCTTCAGATATACTTTGGCCCAATCACCGAAGCAACAAAAATTCAAACTTTTTGGATTCTAGCCTATCGTGAAATGAATGCGCGAATTTTTCAGGTCTCTAGTGATGACTAAACCAAAATGCATAAACTGACTTTGATTTTTTTAAAAAAATTTTTTTGCAATAAATAACGCTAAATTTAAGAGACTGTGTACGCATTTAAATCGTTACTGATGTTCAGAAAGCCAGAACTTCTCTTGGGTTAATTTGAGGCTCCTCAAGCATAGTTTTGTGAATAGGTGATCGTGTATGGTTATTAAGGCGTGCCCCCGTCACGTACGCATCCCTCACAACCAAGGGATAGAGAAAATGCTCTCCTCCAGGCGATATGAAAAGATATCCAACGTTCTCATATTTTCACAAAACGAGAAAGTTACGAGATACGTCGCCAAATATTTCCCCAGATTCCTTTGATATTTTTTTTCACCCCCCCCTCTCTGAATCCTGGTATTTTCCCTTCTTTTACTCGGACTCCGCTTAGGAATTTTTCAATTCTATTAACGGAGACTGGGAGGGAGGTTATGTCACTTCAAGGACGAAATTGAAATCCTGGTTTGAGCGTAGTTCTGGAATTCATCTCACACCGGGTCATAACATGACAGAAGACCAGAAATTGTTTTCTGTTTTCCCTTATGTCTGAACGAACGAAAACAACAAAGCTGTTTTTCTGTTACATTTCAGTTTCTCTGACGTAGAGCTGACATGTTATTTGTATCAAAAAGGTATTTTCCAAGGCTAGCAAAGTTTTGTACAAGTACAGTATTCGAAGAGAAACACTCAAATCTTACGTCTTTTTTTTTATTTTTTAACGCTATTAAGATAAAACTGTTAATAATGCTATGCATTATGGTCATTTTTCTCTGCTGACACAAAAAAAAATCTGTCTTCGTTTTACGATTATCTTTGCATTTACTTGATTTATAAACTAGCTAAGAGAAACATCAAAAACGCATCAAACAAAGATATTTAATTAAATAGCTTAAGCACATTATAACTATCACGAAAATCACAAAAATGTTCAAATACGTTTTCTAGGGGGAAAAAGAAAACTAGTAGTGAAATTTTTATGAGTTGAAAACTTCATCTTTACGCTTGAATAACATAACTCAAGAAAATATGATAACCATGAAATAAATCTGTACTAACAAATAATTTATTAATTGAAAATATTAAAGTGAACAGGTAATAAAACACAATTTTTTATTCAGTACAAGCAAACACGAACATTTCTTCAATAATACTGACTTTAAAAACTCTGACAGTAAACTAACTCTGAATGAAAACTTGAGACACGTTTGGCTCACAATAGGATTATTTTGATATATTTATTTTTATGTGATAATTTAAGAACATCTTGATTCCATCAATTTTGGGTTTATTTAGTCGAAGGTGTTAGCCTTGAATAAAAAAAAATCTTAAAAACGTATTTGCAGTTGAAATAAACTTCTTGTTATTATCTTGAGCATATTTACCTACAGTGAAAATGCTCGCAGGTATTAAGGTGGCCGCCTACCTGCGTGGTCAAACTGTGCGCAATGAAGCAAGAGAACTCAGTCTGGCATCAATTATAATATGGGTTCTTCTGATTAATACGTTATACGTTTATTTTAAGATAATATTGAAGTCTAAAGAAAAAAAAATTATATTTAAGTATATTTTACTAATATAATCGTTACTTTAAGTTTAAAAATATTGACAGAAGTAAAAATAGCTTAATAAAAAATACTTCAGAAAAAAATATCATCTCCTTCATCAGCATTGACATCAATATAGCAAATATTATCATTCACTTCATTCGTGCATCAAATATTATCTTTGACTGAAGGTTTGAAAAAGTATAATGCTTCTTATGAAAGGTTTTGAATTTTTTAATTTGTAATCTTGGGATTAGAACACCAATTTTTTTTAAATATCAGTATTAGATTTTACTCAAATGCACTTTGTGATGTATTTTTTACTGTAACTATGGAAATACTTATTAATATATTCTTGCGCTTCCTCCCTAATTTTCATTTTTGTAACAACAAATATGGTATAATTTCAGAAATGTGAATATAGTATTAATGCAAGTTAAGCGTAATATTTTTCCATGGGCATTTATCAACAAATCATACAGCTGAATCATGGTGAGATAAATTTAGTGTCCACTGGCTACAATATCATAACTATACGCAGTTTTGTAATCAGCTCGTTATCTATGTTAGAGGTATTTACAGAAACTTCTGTGTTTTAAGGAAGTGTCTTGCTGTGTTCCCGTCACTCATATTGTAAGACTCGGGTTTAGGTTTGGCCTCAACTTTCTTTAAATTATTTCTTATTTCTAGCTTTATTTTGTGAAATAATTTCCTTTTTCTGCTCGAGCCTGCCAATTAAGTATTTTATTGCCATATGCAGGTGACATTTTAACGTTCGAACCCACCCTTATTATTTGCTTTATATTTGTGATTTATTCTGCATGCCATCATTAAACGAGGTATATTATAACCTATATACTTAAAACATAATTTTTTCCTTCAAATTACTTCAATGTTCCATCACATCCTGTACGTTTCTTCATCTCTTCCGTTAATAAATTGAATAAGTATTTAATTTAATCGCTCCCAGAACTTCTCAGGATATCCACAAGTAATGTCCGCTCGATACTTGCAAAATTTAAAATGGTATCTGAAATAAATCAAAACTATTTAAGGCTCATAATATTAAGATTTTATATTTAATTTTTCTTTAAAATCGTTTAAAGAAGGAAGTAGGAAAATGTAGAACAAAACATAAGCAGCTCTAACATTTAAAACTTGAAATCACTGGAATAAACCAAAAATATAAACTTGGACTCACTTGGAACTTAACTAAAAAGACATATATTGCTATACATCAAATGCAAATTTTTTCGCTGCTCTCCTATTTACTTAAGCTACGGAGGTAAAAAGATTTTTTCTAATTCGGCACAGTTTTTGTTTCCAGAAAACTATTTATTAACTATAATGGCATTTGGCATTGCTATAATTGTACTATTAAAAATAATAAATTGGATTCAATCTCAGTTTTAATAATCAAAATATTTTTTTTCAGTGCGTTATTTGTTTAAATTAAAAAAACCATATCCAAATATTCTTTTGACATATAATTTATAATTCTCGAAATAAAAGGTTTTTCGAAAATTTAAAGCTATATTTTTATTTCATACTGAGGGAAATGGAAAGAGTTGTGATTATATTTCACGAAGTTGGATGATATGTGGTCTTAACTTTTAAAATATTTTGTAAATGTGTTTTAAATAACCACGTATACATTAGGCTATATATTTGATAATTTTTATATTTAAAAGGAAGCAACTGTACCGCTACGAAAATTTTTCCCTGAATATCTTTCCACTATTAAATGCGTAAGTTAATAAGCTTAATAAAACATTAAGTCCAATTGGTGAATAAACGATTTTATTTTCCATGGTTTAAAAATTATGCTTGAGACATAAATTAATTTTAAAATTTTGAGTAAAGTTTAATATGCGTGGCAAGAAATATTCAGTATTGTTTTTAAAAATGTTTTTAAGAAATGCAAACATAACCAAATCAATGTATTTAACATATTCTTGGTAACTGGTTTCCAAAAGAATCATCTGTAACAGTAACAAAAATATCTGTTTACGTCATTGAAACTTCGGTACACCTCCATTATTTATCTTCTTTTTTTATGTTTTTTTTTTTCCTTCGATGGCTATTACTCATTCTTATGTACGTCCGCAGTAGTGGTCGAGTAGCTGAAATTTGCATTCTCCACTTTCGTAGGCGCAAGTATAGCGTAATAAGAATATATTTTCTTCTCCTCTCTCCCTCCGCCTTCCCAAATAGCCTTCCACTATGGCATGGGAAAAGTTTTAAATTCCCCGATTCCCATGCAAATTCATCTGGTGGGCCACGAACCTTGCGAAACAGTACGAAAGAAGGGTAGGGAAATGTGAAGTAAGAAAAAAAAGTGCGTGTACGTGTTTTGTTGGGGGGTGGGGTGGGGATGGGGGTGGTTATTTCTAATATCTCATCGTCTGGAAAACTTCTGCATGTCTTTCAGCGATTGAAAGGAACCTCCATTCTTTGAGCTCGAAAATGAGAAAGGCTAGGAAGTGGAGAAATGAAGAGATCAAAAAGCACGGGAAGAATGAAAACACAATGACATTATTTTCCCAAACATATTGTACCCTGAAGGGGCGCAATTGGTTCATCCTCGGTATGAATAAGATTCGATCAACTGCATTTACTGACGTGCATTCAATAAAGACGCGTACGAGAATATACGTATATATAATGTACGAGCCAGTCAAATTCTCAAATTCTCAAATACCATTTAATCCTAAGTATTCGGAAGATTCAATATTCACGGATAAAAAATCAAAGGAAATTATTGGAGGAAATATAGTAAATTATACATCCAACACCAATAGCTATTATGTGTAATATAAATAATATTCTATTAGTGTTCACCAAAAAATTGTAAATGCTATATGTAATTAGATCAATAATATTAGAAAACCGATTTATTTCAGATTAGTATTAAGTGAAATAAGAACAATTAAAGAATTGATTGTTTTAACACCTCATTAATATTTTCCAAATAATTGTACGTTGTATTAATATTTGATCCTTTACACCCACATTCGGTTTAGATGAGATTATTCGAGGTAGGTACTCTTTCGGATTTAAATTTGAGATTCGGACTCAAGAAAATTGGGTTTTGACCCATCAGAAATATATATCCCTTTATTAATTGTACTACTATTCCTTATAACTTTCCTTTTGCGTGGGAAAATAACACTAGCTAACTACATTCGTGCATTAAAACCGCAACAGTTAAATACAATTACTTGGCTGGTCATATAATTCGCGTGACTGAAAAGATGTGACTAAAAAGAAGGGGAGTTTAAAATCATGGAATGAATTGAGTAATTTTATTTAATCTAGTAAACTCTTCGTTACGTTAAATACTAAAAACATTATGTATAATTTTCCCAAATAAATTGCTCTAGTGTAGTTGTTCGTTTGATACAATTTTTAACAAAGAAGTACAGTTTAGCTATTCTATTTATTATATTTATGTAACATATGTATTTAAAATCATCAAGTAACCATAAAGAGGTTAAATAACCAATTATTGCCTTTTTTCATGCCACTTATGCGTTACGATTAGATTTTTTTCTGTAAAAGAGTGGACATGAAATTAAAACCATAAATATGCCAATCTGTATGCAACAAAATGAATACGTCATTGCCAAATTAAAGTTTTAATCTTCGTAAATTGACATTTGTTAAGGTAGAGTAACTGTTAACCGAATTAAAGAAGTAATACAAGCAATATATATATTTTAACACAGTCAATCTTCGTCTCATTTAAGGATTCCATTAAAATGACATCTATCTTAAACAACAGTGGAACTGGAACTAAGGAAGAGTGGCGTGGGTACAGGTCTTATTACTCTCTAATAGGTTCCGGGGAAGGGTAATAAAGGGTTGGGAGTTAACAGTTCATCATTTCAGTATAATTTATTAATGCCAATGTCTTAGAATATAAAGGGTTTGGGAAACTAGAAAAAACAAAAAAAAATATCGTAACACCATAACGCTGGAATAATAAAATAATTTCATTTAATAATATACTGTACATTTTTAAAACAATTTTATTAATCAAAATTTAACAAAATACTGTTTAGTTAAATTAATTTTCTTAAACAAAAGTTGTAAATATTTTATTAATTAAATATGAAATATTATTGCGTAACTTTTAATTAAATACGTGTTTAATTATTCACAGTAGGTTGGTGTAAATTAACAATAACATACTTTTTATATCTAACATATTTTTTGAGAAAAGAATTTTTGATCCCCCATGAACGAAAATCATTTGGTGCCACTGTTGAAAATTGTATATTGCTCAGATATCCACTCTTAAGTAAGAATGTTACAACTCACAACATTCATAACTTAGAAAATTATTTAAATATAACCCACATATCTAAGAAATATAATAAGTTACAATGATCTTAACTTAGGAAAAACAAGTTATAAAATTCTAGCTTATGGACATCATTCGTTAGAAAATCATAACGTAGTAAAGTCCCAACTTAAAGATTTCTTAAAGCTTCCATAACTTAGAAAAAAACCTAACTTAGAAAAACACAACGCTTAAAATTCAAATAAAAATCTCAAAACTTAGAAACATCCTTACTTCAAAACACACAACTTAAACTGTCAAACAAATAAAAATATCTTAAAATAATAAATACATAACTTGAAAATACCACAAGCTATGGTCTTTTAATGATTCGTGCAAAGGAGAAGATTGATTTAAAATGATTTTTTTTAATACACCATTGCAGATTGTTCTGTATGGCATTTATATACTTCAATAATAAAATAATTTAATACGTAAACACACAGAAAAAAGGCAAATCAAGCCGATTGTAAAAGTTAAATACATAGCACTGAAAATTAGGTGGAAGGAATTATTCAGAAGAAAAGTTTACAACACAAACGAAAACAGTGGGCTGACAACGAAAAGACAGTTGAAACAAGAACAGATCAAACAGACAAACAACCTTGGGAAACACAGTGACAAACAGACGAGCATAAAGATAATTCTAAACGTATAATATGAACAACACAACGACAACAAAGCGAAACACAAAACACCAAGCGTACAGATTAAACACATATTTTGAATGCCAAAATGACAACAACACAAGCGAACACAAGTAGGCTCTCTATCGACAAAACAGTTACGACGTTTCGGGAACTGACGTCTACTTTCGTCATCAGGCACGAACAGACACTATAAATACATACATTATTACTGGCATAGCTTAGATAATTTTATATTCTGCGTATTAAACTAATGTGTTACTCTCTTGTGTATTTCTAAGTTATGAGAGCACCCCTATCGCTCAAACTCTGTAAAGAAAGACTATTAATTTAGAGACTTTCAAACGTAGAATTAACCTCAAATAAAAAAATCTCTGATAGCTGGATCTCTTGAGAAACTATGCTGGATTAAAAATTCCGAGTTATACGTTTCCTTAAAATGCAAGGTCAACGCAAGCCTGAAATGAATATAAAGAAGGTTTTTTTTCGCTATAGACTCAACAACTGTTTGAATGCTTTGTTAATATAATAAGATTGCTATCATTGGTTCGTGTTAAAGGTTAGTGAACTTAACATCAGCAAACTTACTAAGATAATCATAAAGTTACGATATCTAAACAAATTTTTATGCTCAGCGTACTTAGTAAATTTAAAGTTAAAATTTAGAACAGTGCAGAGTGTGTGGCTGTGAAAACTATACAATATCCTTCCTTCTTGTGCAAACTATACAATATTCTTCCATATTGTGAAAACTATACAATCTCCTTCCATCTTGTGCAAACAATAAGATCTCCTTTCTTCTTGTGCAAACTATAAAATCTCCGTCCTTCTTGTGCAAACTATACAATCTCCTTTCTTCTTGTGCAAACTATAAGTTCTACTTTCTTCTTGTGCAAACTATACAATCTCCTTCTTTCTTTTGCAAACTATACAATCTCCTTCCTTCTTGTGCAAAATATACAATCTCCTTCCCTCTTGTGCATACTATACAATCTCCTTCCCTCTTGTGCATACTATACAATCTCCTTCCCTCTTGTGCATACTATACAATCTCCTTCCCTCTTGTGCATACTATACAATCTCCTTCCCTCTTGTGCAAACTATACAATCTCCTTCCTTCTTGTGCAAACTATACAATCTCCTTCCCTCTTGTGCAAACTATACAATCTCCTTCCCTCTTGTGCAAACTATACAATCTCCTTCCTTCTTGTGCAAACTATACAGTCTCCTTCCCTCTTGTGCAAACTATTCTATCATCTCCCTTCTCGTGCGAACAGCTCCGTGGCGGAGAAGCTGAAGCTGGGGATGCACGTGGACCCGGAGGACTTCCGCGAGGTCACCATCTACTTCTCGGACATCGTGGGCTTCACCACCATCTCCGCCTACTCCACGCCCTTCGAGGTCGTCGACCTGCTCAACGACCTCTACACCTGCTTCGACGCCACCATCAACGCCTACACCGTCTACAAGGTACCGCCGACGTTCCTCGCGCCCAGACCTTCCTCCCCAACTGCATCTGGAGACAGCGTTTTTAGGGGTAATGCCACAGGAAATATGCAACATTATACAGGTAGAGTAAATTCACGGGCTTATCAACAAAGAATTCATTTCACTTTTGAAATTTAAGGTAACTGGTTTTTCGTAGAGACAAGAGACAAGCGCGGTATTTGGACTTCTGAGTTCTATTTTATTTTTCGGCATGAACACGGGAAACACACATACACAAGTGTGAGAAATGATTTTTTTTTAAGTAGTCCTTGCAGGTTTTTTTCTATCTTTTTGTTTGTGTAGCATGATAATGCCTGTGGATTCATGTTTGAAGTAGGGTAAGTGAACTTACTGCCCGCGAATTGATGATGAATTTAAAGAGATCCCTGATTAGTTTGTAACCATCGTGATTCGTAGATTTAAGGCGAAAACATTTAACGGTGTGGCTTTCAAATCCTCATTAAAGTTAGATGTTTGAAATCATGCCACACTATGAAATTATGTTATTAGAATACGTAAAAATTTATTATGTATAGTATTTCACCTACAATATCATATAATACATATTATTTTTATTTTTACTTTATAATATTTTTCCTTACAATTTTATAAGGACATATTTCATAAGGTAAAAAAAAAAAATACTCTAGTTTCCATCTACAGGCGTGATATTAATAAACGTATTTTAAATGGGTTTAGAGTAATAAGTAATTAATGCTCAAGCAATTATTACTCGTTCCATTATATATACTACTTTTCGTATAAAAATTTCTTAACCTACGGTGATCACGTTTGATGACTAGAGACCCGGAAATTTCGCGGATTCATTTAGTCGCAAGCTAGAATGCAAACCTTCACACTCTCGCACTGTGTTCATGATTGACACGCAGTTGTTTGGACACGCCCGTCTACGACCGTGAGCCAATGATGCCCAGCTAGGAGAGAAGTATGCGAATCAGGTAGTGCCAAATAACAAGGATAAAAATGTTCTCGCTAAGAAATCAACCATTGGGAAAGTAAACATGGGTCGAGCACACCTATAACTTTGAATTCTATCCTGAAGCCAGAAGAATCCGCGAAATTTCCGGGTCTCTATTGATGAAGAATAGTGAAGGAATGAGTATAAAAAAGACATATAAAAAAGGTAGAAACGAAATCCTGAGTCTGCTAGTCCCTCTTCTCCTACTCACCCTTCAAAAAGATCAAAGTGACCTCTGACAAGCGCCAGAAACCTCCCCCACCCTCCTTCTGAGAACATTCTGCCAATCTTATGTTCGAACGTCTCTGACTGCACTGGCAGTCGGGGAAATAGACAGACATCTGAACGTTATCGGCAGACTTCTAAGCAAGGCAAATTATTGTTCATTGATCACATGATTAAAATTTTAAAAACGTAATCGAGTCTTTCATTACTAGCCAGAGGTGTTTAACACCTAACCTCGTTAACGAGCTAATTCACGTGTTCTCGTGTTACAAATACACTTACAATACGAAACTCAAAAACCAAATTTATCGTAGAATTCTTTAAAATAATGCTAAGCATGATAAATGTACGCACGTTGTGTTTTCAAATGTACATTTTCTGACGTGAATCACACGTTTATTTCGCACACGCCGCTAGAATTCGTTGCTGTAGTAGCTACGTCGACTATATAATCATTTTATTAGCCGACCGCAAATTCAAACTTTATAATGAAACGGCTCCGATAAAAGAAAAAATAAAAGTCTTGAAAAATTACTAAACCTCGGCTTTGGATCTGATTTTCGTCAAAGAAATGATATTAAAATTTACTTAACAGTTAACAAAATATAGTTCCCTTTGCGAACTTTGTTTCGCACCATCCGCCACAGATGGCAGCACTGTCGTTACAAATTTCCGTTCCATGCGACTTCCGTTTCATTCACAAAATTACTCCTACTAAATGCCGTATACCGAGAGCTAAGATGTTACACGTCAAAAAAATTGGCTTTTGAATTTGTCTGAAGCCATTATGTCAACACCGATGATTTATGAATAATGTTTTAAGATCCCATTGCCAGCTTCCATGGCTGCTGATATAAAATGTTGTGTGGAATAATCAGTTGCCCACTGGACGTTTTCGTTCAATTTTATGTTTTCAGTAGTGGAAAATTTTATGTGGGAGGTCATCTACTAAGTTGAAAATTCAGCCAATCGGTCTTAATAGTTGTGGGAGTAAATAATAACGTTTCTGAACTAAAAAAGGATCAATATTAAATTTTACTCTCGCGCACTGTAATATTTAAATAAATAAAAACACAATTAAAAGTATGTTACGTAAAATTCTATGTTGTAATATGTTCTAAGATCGATTATGGCAATTGTACACATTTGGAAAGCCACCATTCACGGTTTAGATTTTACCTATTTCATAAAGAAACCACAAGAACGGACAAGAAAGAAGATAAATACACAAACCCACCGAGAAACAATTCCTAACTAGCCGAAGGCTCGATGCCAATAGTTAACTTGCTTAAATTTTTAATAATTTTTTGACGTGACAACGTCTAATAAATCAATTAACGCTGGCTGCACGCACGAAAAGTGTCCGGTAACGCACATTGTCTCGTTACGCTGTGTCCCGTTACGCTCATTGTACGCTTACGCCGCATCTATCTCTCTTCCACTCGATTGGGACAACCATCGATTTGACTTTTTCGAGGCACATTTTAAACTTGAAACACTCCCATTCGTTTCCTACTTTTCCTATCATCGTCCTATCCGTAACAGAATAACACAGATTGGAAGAAGTTAAATAGCAAACATGTATAAAAATATAGTTAAAATAATCTCTTTATTAAAGTAATAAAACATATTTGAATTAATCAGTGCAAATAAAAGTAATTTTATCAATTAAATTGTAAATTTCATTTCACTCCTTCTTTGTATCCATACAAAATAGTGATAGTTCAATAAAAATGATTCAATTTCGTTCATAAAAGTATGCAATCATTTCATCAATGTTTTGTTATGACGTTGTCACGTTAAACTATCGTCCGTAAACCGACTTTACAGACAACCATTTTTTTTCGTAAGAAATAAGTTTTTCGTGTACTTTTGTTTTAGCTACTAGAGTGTGTTCATGTCGGCGAGGATTAAAAAATTTAAAAAGAAAACTGAGTTCGTTAAGCAACGGCGATTAAAAGTTTGCGCCTCGCGCCACCTCGCCTGTTCCAGTCGCGTCGGTGGGTAGGTAGGTAGGCTCTGAATGTTAATGACCTCTTAGAGCTCCGGGGAGCTCGAAGACGGAGCCAGGCGTCCGTTAATCAACTGGCGCTACGGATGCGCGGCGCCCACAGCTTACAGGCGTTCAGGGCGAAAGTGAAGGAGAGAAGCAAAGCCGAACTGGCGTGATGAATAAAGATGACATACACTCCCCGTGTTGACGGAAATTCCTGACCTCACATAAGAGAGGCATTAATAAGTACGATGTTTCCCAAAAAAAAAATCATGCCAGTTTTTCAAATGATGGCGGTCCTACAGGTCCTTCACTGTTAGAAAATTTGCGGACTTTAAACTAGAGACCGGAAAAATTCGCTAATTCATTTCGCGATAGGCTAAAATATAAATAGTTATACCTCAGTGTTTGCTGCCTCTGCTATTGGCTCACAACTCACCTGAATGACTCTGGGCCAATAAGAAACACCCGACTAAAGCTTTATCGAATCACAGGCTGCTAAGTTGGGACGTCTCACAAGACAGCAGCCAATGAGTGGGTGACATTTGACCGAGTGTACGTAGAACTATGGAGTTCATCCTGCAGGTCATTGAACCCGCGAATTTTTCCGGTCCCTATTTATAACGAAGAATTTACTAAGAGTTTTTAGTAATTTAAAGGAACTGAATCTTCTTAGAAACTACGCCGTTTTTCGACTTCCAGGTCGTATGTTTCTTTCCAACCTAAAATTAAACACACGCGTGGACGAAATAAAAGTGTTCTCGGTGTAGACTTGAACAAGTTTTTGAACGTTTTGTTAATATACAAATAAGATTCTTATGATTAGTTTTTAAGGTACGTGTACTTAAGTTTCCGCAAACTTACAGAGATAGCCGTAAATTTACGAATATATTCCTGGATAATTTATAACCAAAGTCCTTCGTAAATTTAAGGTAAAAAATTTAACAGTGTATAGGGTCTCACAAGATTTCTCGTTTTCAGAGACAATTTGGATTGATGCTACAGTTCTCTGCACTCTCGGGTTACTGTCTCCCATTGGCTGCAAAATTGTGAGATGCCTCAATTTAATAACCTGTAATTTGATGAGGGTTTCTTATTCGCCGAGAGTCTTCCCGATAAAGAGTGAAATCAGCTAAGTGATAAATAATTGTAATCGCTTATACAGGATCAGTCTGAATCTCACCGACGAATTTCAGCTGCAGGATTATCACGTAAATGTAGGTGGAAAACATAAATACGACATTTATGGTATGAAGTTGTTCCTAAGACCAAGATAGGCCTTTGAAGTTGCAGCTTAACTTGTAGATTGTTTTGAAAATAACAAAAAAATTACTAATGAATCTTCAAGCGTCTATATTATGTCTTGTTGAACAAAGTTCTCTCAATAATGCAAATCTTGCCACTGAAGTATAATTATTTAGTGGAAATAATTAAGGGTGACAAGATTATTTCCCATACATTTTGGAGACTTGAAAAAATGTTTTTTTTTTTTTTTAAGCTGTTTATTATTATACATGTCAAATTTAATGAATAAATTCGTCTTGTATAAATACCCTACCGTATTATTGAGAAACATAAGGTACAATTTAGAAAAAAATATTTCGATTCCTGGTCAGCGTGCGACACTCGCAATTAACAGTTTGAAAAAATTGCCTAAAATCAGGGACACTAAATTTTAAGTAATGTTCACGCAATTGAAGGTATGTCGAAGAAAAAACTGAACTTATCATTAAAATAAAACAACTGCATGTATAATTAAAGCACATAAACGTGAATACTGAACAAACCACACATAAACACAAGACAAAACAAATTGGTAACGCCTTTATTTGTGAGGACAGACTTTGTCATTAAGTTAACTTGTCAATTAAAGGATGTTTTTCATTAAGTTCCACAGTTCTCAAAATTAAACACTTAAAACTTGATGATTGGGTTTCAAATATGGCGGTCTTTGAACAACCTTCACGCAGGTACATTAACCTAAACACAACTAATTAGTGCCCGTCAATGCTATGCGGTTAATGGAACAACCTGTTTGCAGTGGCTGTGTCTTGAGACATGGTGACTTCCAGAATTGGAATGCGTTTATTACACTTTACATGTTACATTTTGTGAACTGGGGTACCTAACGCAATATATACTTTCATTAACCATTTATGTTTTATGACAAGATATTTACTTACAAATGAAAGTGCGACTACATTTTTTTTCTCTGTATGTATTGGTTTGTTCAGCATTCACATTTTAGTGCTTTAAGTTATGAACGAAGTTGTAATAATTTAATTATAAGTTAAATATTGTCTTCAAAAAACCTTCATTTGCAAGTAATCAGTGGCCCAGATTTTTGGCAGCTCTTCCAATCTGATTGTTGTGAGTGTTAGTACACCTGCCAGGAGTCGAAGAATTTCGTTCAAAATTTTATTAGTTTCTTGAAAACATCTTGGGGTTAAGAGTAATACAACCAGGAGAACGTTTTTGTTACTTTTGACATTGAGATTAATAATCAGCCTTTAAAAATCACATTATTCCTCCAGATCACCAACATTTATTGAAAATAAGGGAGTTACCTTAAAATATTTCCTTTAAAGAATTTTACTTCAGCTACCAGATTTACAGTGTTTGTAGAAATGTTTTCAATTAGACAATAATCAAACGCTTGGTGTATCATCAGAAATAGTTTTTTTTATTATTTTCAAAAATACCTCAGCTGCACCTTCAACGTATTGGAAATTGTTTCAGCTTATTTTTATGGTATGAATCAATAGCCTAAGTTTATCGGTTAAATACAGACTCACCAGATATACATATATTTTTTAAATTTTTGTACATAGAGAAATTAATGTGCAAAATTATCAGGTCACTGAGTATTTAGAATCATTTTATCCTGAAATATAAGGAGACGAAAAAAAAAAAAATATTTGTATGGTTTGTGCTTTTCGGCTCTTCAACGCGTAATGAATTAGGTACGGAAATGTAAGCAATCAACACAATCGAACGATGTTTCGGAAATGAAATGACTCCAGTCTATGGTATGTAACTTTCTTAGTATAGGCCTATGCATAGAGTGACTTCAGAAATCCTCGGAAAAAAATAAAATCAGTAAGATTGATCCAGATACAACACAAAAAAATGGCTTTAAATAAGATCTACACGAATTTTAATTAATTTGAACGTAATTGATACTTTTCTCACTGAGGGAGTTATGAAATTACTTTTCTTTGAATCCCTAATATTTCCATCCCTTGAAAAATTAGTTGGTGTTATAAAACATCTTTTTAAACCAGTTATTTTAGTACTAAACTTAGGAGGCCTGTTAACTTCAATTCAATTAAATATTTTTCACATTACGCGCGTCAAAGTGAATTTTCAATGTATTAAAATTTAACTTTCTACATTTTAACCACTTTAATCCTTTATAGCAAATTAAGGTACAAAATCAGGGGTTTCCATATTAATTGTAATGTATCAGTTTAAAAGTAATTTGCAAAAAATAACTAAAAATCTTGCTATCCAGAAAAGAAGCGACTTAAACTTTATTTATTTAGGGGTGTAAGGACCATTAAAGAAGGAGCTTAATAGAAAAAAAATTTACAGTCGTCACACCATGGTAGCGACTGCAAAGTGTGCCGATTCTTTGAAATATAACTAAAATTATCCCATTATTCCATTAATTATTTAAGAACCAGCATAATTCCTGGGGCATGACCTGCTGACTCTGCTCATTGCATCGACGGAGTGAAGTCCGAAAATAAAAATAGCCCGTCACCTCCGTCCGTCCGTCATCTGTCCGTCAGTCACGTGACATGCAGCCAATCAGATGGTCCGAAAAATAATTCCACCCGTCCGTCCGTCAAACGCTTGGCAAGCTCTAACATTTGACGGACGGCTGTAGATTACACGTATGGCTTAGGCCACGGCAATCATTTGTTACCTGATCACAGTTCTATGGTGTTTATATGGATCATTCAGATGTTTACGTTTAGTTATATTGCGGATTAAAGGTCATGTCCAATTCATTTAATCATTACACTGAAATTTTTCTGAGAGCAAACAACATATTTATAAATCTTCAAAATAAAAAAAACAGGGATTTTTGGCAGCACTTACTTGGGAAATATACTGATAGACGGATAGTCAAGTTGTAAATAGCTTAGCTGGATGCGTGGCGTTGACGGACGGATGAACGACAAGACGGAGGCGATGGGCCATTTAAATTCCTCCTTGATGTTAGAGATTTTAAGAAGGTTAAGAAGAGTTAAGAAGAGTTAAGAAGAGTTAAGAAGAGGTTAAGAAGTGCTGGATCTTGGCCGAGCAGGTGGAGACCATCGGCGACGCCTACATGGTGGTGGGCGGCCTGCCCGTGCGGATCCCGGACCACGCCGATCAGGTGGCCACCATGGCCCTCGACCTGCTGCACCAGAGTGGCCGGTTCAAGATCCGCCACCTGCCCTACACGCCCCTGCGGCTGCGCATCGGGCTGCATACGGGTGAGCGCGCCGCGTGGTGAGCTCTATTGCTTGTCTGTTGGTGAGCTCTGTTGCTTGTCTGTTGGTGAGCTCTGTTGCTTGCCTGTTGCTGAGCTCTGTTGCTTGTCTGTTGGTGAGCTCTGTTGCTTGCCTGTTGGCGAGCTGTTGTCTGCCTGTTGGTGAGCTCTGTTTCTTGCCTGCTGGTGAGCTCTGTTGCTTGCCTGTTGGTGAGCTCTGTTGCTTGCCTGTTGGTGAGCTCTGTTGCTTGCCTGTTGGTGAGCTCTGTTGCTTGCCTGTTGGTGAGCGCTGCTGCTTGCCTGTTGGCGAGCTCTGTTGCTTGCCTGTTGGTGAGCTCTGTTGCTTGCCTGTTGGTGAGCTCTGTTGCTTGCCTGTTGGTGAGCGCTGCTGCTTGCCTGTTGGTGAGCTCTGTTGCTTGCCTGCTGGTGAGCTCTGTTGCTTGCCTGTTGGCGAGCTCTGTTGCTTGCCTGTTGGTGAGCTCTGTAGCTTGCCTGCTGGTGAGCTCTGTTGCTTGCCTGTTGGTGAGCTCTGTTGCTTGCCTGTTGGTGAGCTCTGTTGCTTGTCTGTTGGTGAGCTCTGTTTCTTGCCTGCTGGTGAGCTCTGTTGCTTGCCTGTTGGCGAGCTCTGTTGCTTGCCTGTTGGTGAGCTCTGTAGCTTGCCTGCTGGTGAGCTCTGTTGCTTGCCTGTTGGTGAGCTCTGTTGCTTGCCTGTTGGTGAGCTCTGTTGCTTGCCTGTTGGTGAGCGCTGCTGCTTGCCTGTTGGTGAGCTCTGTTGCTTGCCTGCTGGTGAGCTCTGTTGCTTGCCTGTTGGTGAGCTCTGTTGCTTGCCTGTTGGTGAGCTCTGTTGCTTGCCTGTTGGCGAGCTCTGTTGCTTGCCTGTTGGTGAGCTCTGTTGCTTGCCTGTTGGTGAGCTCTGTTGCTTGCCTGTTGGCGAGCTCTGTTGCTTGCCTGTTGGTGAGATCTGTTGCTTGCCTGTTGGTGAGCTCTGTTGCTTGCCTGTTGGTGAGCTCTGTTGCTTGCCTGTTGGTGAGCGCTGCTGCTTGCCTGTTGGTGAGCTCTGTTGCTTGCCTGTTGGTGAGCTCTGTTGCTTGCCTGTTGGTGAGCTCTGTTGCTTGCCTGTTGGCGAGCTCTGTTGCTTGCCTGTTGGTGAGCTCTGTTGCTTGCCTGTTGGTGAGCTCTGTTGCTTGCCTGTTGGCGAGCTCTGTTGCTTGCCTGTTGGTGAGCTCTGTTGCTTGCCTGTTGGTGAGCTCTGTTGCTTGCCTGCTGGTGAGCTCTGTTGCTTGCCTGTTGGTGAGTGCTGCTGCTTGCCTGTTGGTGAGCTCTGTTGCTTGCCTGTTGGTGAGCTCTGTTGCTTGCCTGTTGGTGACCTCTGTTGCTTGCCTGTTGGTGAGCTCTGTTGCTTTCCTGTTGGTGAGCTCTGTTGCTTGCCTGCTGGTGAGCTCTGTTGCTTGCCTGTTGGTGAGCTCTGTTGCTTGCCTGTTGGTGAGCTCTGTTGCTTGCCTGCTGGTGAGCTCTGTTGCTTGCCTGTTGGTGAGCTCTGTTGCTTGCCTGATGGTGAGCTCCGTTGCTTGCCTGTTGGTGAGCTCTGTTGCTTGCCTGTTGGCGAGCTCTGTTGCTTGCCTGTTGGTGAGCTCTGTTTCTTGCCTGTTGGTGAGCTCTGTTGCTTGCCTGTTGGTGAGCTCTGTTGCTTGCCTGTTGGTGAGCTCTGTTGCTTGCCTGTTGGTGAGCTCTGTTGCTTGCCTGTTGGTGAGCTCTGTTGCTTGCCTGTTGGTGAGCTCTGTTGCTTGCCTGTTGGTGAGCTCTGTTGCTTGCCTGTTAATGAGCTCTGTTGCTTGCCTGTTGGTGAGCGCTGCTGCTTGCCTGTTGGTGAGCGCTGCTGCTTGCCTGTTGGTGAGCTCTGTTGCTTGACTGTTGGTGAGCTCTGTTGCTTACTACTGGTAATATTTGTTGATCATTTTTAGACTTATTTAATATGCCTGTTGATTACATGTTGATGATATAAGTTTCTTTCTTGTTGGTTTAGATGATTTTTACGCATACGTCGATGAGATAATGTTATTTCGTTTTGTTGTCTTTTTTTTAAATATTATTTTTTTTCGAATCTTACCTTTCGTGTTCAGTTCCTTACCAGTTTTCAATGCTAACGGATTATATATACTCAATTGGGCCAATCAAATGCTCCATTCTTCAAATACATTCAAATCCGTAGTATTATAAGAATTCGATATTAGGGAAAAATATTCGAGGAAATAAAGTTAATTTAAAAATTCAACAATGATGACCTCTTAAGTTAAAACGATAAATATGTTTCTTCATACCAATCATGTTACAATTTCCCAAGACATTGTACTTTCAATATGTAATCATGTTAAATAAAATTACAGTATGTCTTGATTCTGGGAACTCAGTTGTTCACGATTAAATCATTTTCATATAGTTGATATTTTTCATTTCTTATACATACCTGACTCGGATTCAAGGGGTATATTCGAAGTACTTTTTGGGATGCGAATTCAAGATTCGTATTCGAGAAAGTTGGATTTTGACCACCTATCACTAATGTATACCAGTTATTAGTTAAACTTTATATGTAGGTCTATATATGCATACATACCATCGAGTGGGTACAAGCAGAGAGCTTGACAGATCAATAACATAAGTCTTTTTTTTCCGTTCATCCCCTCTTTGCTTATGTATTTTAATTTTAGAGGGTTGTTTTGGATCTCATTTTTTTCAGACGAGATCTCTTTCTGAGACTGCGTGTCCTTGATGTTGTTGTACCTTAGGCCCTTGCTGCGCGGGTGTGGTAGGACTGACCATGCCGAGGTACTGTCTGTTCGGAGACACCGTGAACACGGCTTCCCGCATGGAGTCCACAGGTAAGCACGAAAGAAAGTCTTGAAACGTTCCTAGCAACTTTCGACGTGAATACGTCTTTAAAAATGGCTTCCGTACTGGGAGACATTAAAAAAAACGAATGATAACAAAATCGTGGGATACAGTTTGGTGTTGCAGCTACTACATATCTATCATCTCTATCCGAAAATTTAATTACATTACTGGATAGCTAAAGGATCAAAGAATTCGTTACGCTAAGTGAGGACGGTGACGCATCGAGCGCGGTGGAGGGAGAAGCGCCGCCATTTTGAGGTCATTTTGCTGCGTTTTTGAGATTTCCATTCAACATATAACTTTTGACTCGGAGAAGCTACGACGTTCGTTTGAGTTTCAATCGTCAGCTCTCATCAAAATCTATCGATTGCATGTATAAAACTTTAATGTAAAATAGTTACAGTAAATATATATGATGTTAAAATAAAATAAAAATACGTACACGTATTCACGTACAACACACGGCCGTGTCCATGACACAGCCACACTTTTTTTTTTCTGACGGATAATTACATCCTAGCCTCAGATCTATGCATGGGTGTTTCAGAACTGAGAATCCGTTGACAAAAATTTATTTTTTAAAATTATTATTCTGTATTCTCATTCTATAGATGTGAAATCTGAGTTTGAAAAAAAAAGACGGGATGAATTGACTCTTGAACGCAAATTTCATGGTAATTTAAAAATCATGATCCTTCCAGACATAATTAATTACAAAGGAGCATATTTTTCTTTTAAAAGCAGCTAATATGTGTTTTTGGAAGATCATTGTCATTAGTGTTACTAGCGTTAATATATATATACATATACATATACATATACACACATATATATATATATATATATATATATATATATATATTTAAAAGATTACCTGGCAACACTCATTTGTTCAAACGAAGGTTGGCTACTGTTGAAACTTTGGCGTGTCAATAGAGCCGTGAACCAATAATATAAAAGTAAACATGTGTGTGCTTCACGTAAGTATATTTTCCCACCGAATCTTTAACCACGGGTATTGTAAACACATTGTAACAGCATCACACTGACTGTCCCGCTTTACGATCGTCTTACGATTCGCGAAGTAGCGAGATCAAAACCAACCAAGTAGATTTCTTTTTCACTTATAGTTGTCAAGCGCTCGTAAAAGACGAACAGTAGAACAAACAGCCAGTTTGCAGGGTACCACGTAGGGTAATCTTGTCTGGCACGCGTGTGGTTTTTTTTGTGTGTGTTTTGTGTGGGCCTGTATAGTGAGGACTGTGTTTCAGGAGGGGTTCATATTGTGTGAGCTATGCCCGCGGGAAGCGCTACTAGCTCAGGACGTCTCGAATAATTTATTTGCTAGGTTTCCTAACTATGTCGGGAGACTCTTAGTACCGACTTACAGTTTAATTACGGAAACTCTTTTGTTTGCCAAATAGAGTTTTCTCCGGGGGTTCATATGTTCTCTCGCGGCAGGCTCCCCGTGGAGGATCCACATCTCGCAGGCGACCAAGGAGCGGCTCGACGAGGTGGGCAACTACCAGCTGGAGTACCGCGGCGAGACGGACATCAAGGGCAAGGGCAAGATGCCCACCTACTGGCTGCTGGGCAAGCGCGGCTTCGACAAGCAGCTGCCGACGCCTCCCCCGATCGGGTAGCGTCCCTCCCCTATTTCTCCCTCCCCCTTTCCCCCCCTTCCACACTCCTCCCTCTCCCTACCCTTCCCAATCCCCCCTCCACCCCGTCCCACATTCCACTCCCCCCTCCTAACCATTACACTCCCCCCTCCATCCCCAATCCCCCTTTCTCCCTGCCCTCCTCCCGCCCCTTCCCCCTCCTCACTCCACCACTCCTCCCTCTCCCACCCCTTCCCAATCCCCCCTCCACCCCGTCATTCCACTCCCCCCTCTCCCAACATTTCCAATCCTCCCTCCACCCCATCCACCATTCCACTCCCCCCTTTCCCAACCCTTCCAACCCCCCCTCAACCCCATCCACCATTCCACTCCACCCTCTCCCTCCCCTTCACAATAACCCCTCCACCCCATCCACCATTCCACTCCCCCCTCTCCCAACCCTTTCAATCCCCCCTCCACCCCGTACACCATTCCACTCCCCCCTCTCCGAACCCTTACAAACCCCATCCACCCCGTTCACCATTCCACTCCCCCTCTCCCTCCCCTTCACAATACCCCCTCCACCCCGTCCACCATTCCACTCGCCTCTCTCCCAACCCTTACAAACCCCCTCCACCCCGTTCACCATTCCATTCCCCCCTCTCCCAAACCCTTCCAATCCCCCCTCCGCCCCATTCATCATTCCACTACCCTCTCTTCCTCCCCTCCCAACTACCTCCCCACCCCGCCTCCCCGACGCCTAGTCACACACTCCATTACCCCTTCCCCCAACACACACGCACATGACAATAATTATTCTAAGGCTTACGCGAGTTACAAAAAAATATCAATGACGTTAACTAAAAAAATATTTGCACTTAAAATTATTAATTTTTTTAATGTGTGACAAACTAAGCGATTATAATATATTTTTTTCTTTATGAACTATTCAATACACAACGTAGCAAATGTTGTCATAAGACATCTATTTTACAATCGGGACATTGGATTTAAAACAAAAAGAAAATGACTAGTAAACAATTACACCAATTTATGAAATTCCTATATATTTTTTTTTTCACACTGTTTTCCAATGAAGCTTTAATGACGATGGAACACATACATATCTGTACGTTACAATTTTTTTTTAAATTATAAATTTTTAATTTCATGTGTTTGAATTTCTCTGGACATAATAAAATAAATATGCACATTTCTAACTTTCATGTGCAGCAGTAAATATTGAATGTGTATTGCAAAGTGCGATATATTTCGTAGTGTAATGTGTCCTGAACAATATTGTTCTCTTCTTTTCATGCTGACCAGGGAGAGTCACGGGTAAGTGGTTTGTTGTGAAAAGATTACTTGAGGGAGATCACTCAGAACCATTAATTTTAAGACGGCAAACTTAAGTCATAAATATAGAAGGATGACAGGTTAACAACCGTTACGAGGTAGCACTACGGTTTCTTTATGTCGCTATGTAGGATGATATTTTCATGTAAAACGGTGACGCAAACGATCCACTGGTGAAAGTTTTATTCAATTCTCAGGCCTTGGCCACACTGCATTTTAAACTTCTCCGTCGGAATATGTTTAACTCAAAAACCAGCCAAATGTTTTTTTTTTTTTTTTAATTTTCCGATCGGAGTCTCTTTATATTTCTCAACAAACATGTTTTTAAAATAGTTCAGAAAGACATATCTTTATCGTTTATTTTTTGGCTGTCTATTTTAACATCAACAAACCATAGCTAAATAAATGGCTTTACGAGAGTCGCGCAGTAGCAAAGAAAAAAAAAGCAAGTTTAATGTATACATGAACTGGGTTTCAGGTAAGTGATCGGTGATACATATAAAATTAAGTGGTAATACAGCTTCTATGAGTGCAATGAAAAGCAAGTCATGAAAAACCCACAAAAATTAACATAAAAACTTAAAATTGCGACCGAATCCCATGAAAGATTACACGCACGGTTTTATAAAAAAGTTATTGTTTTATATAATGGCATTCTAAACAAATTTAGATGAGCTATCTCACAGCGCTGCTTATACAGAAATATAATTTTTTGAAAAATAAATAATTCTGGTTTTAAGAGTATTATCTGGTTTACCGAAATCCAAATATATTAGGAATCACATGCTAAAAATGTTTGAGAGAACAACTAGCCATAAAAAATGTATTATTAATGAGTAACATTTTTTCACAGTTAGACTCTTATGGTGATTTAATTTTCAATTTTTTTTTTAATAATCAGTTGCAATTTTTGTTTGATTAACACAAAAATAATTTTTTTATAAACTTTTTATGATCTACCAAAAAAGATCAACTGAAGCTGAATTTTTAAGTTAAAAAAGTAAATGCTGCTGGCTATTCCATTCTCTAGAACTGTGATCGAGAAAACTTACACAACGTAAAATACAAATTTCTGCTAAAATATCAAACGCCTTTACTACCGGAAGAAAATATTTACACGGAAAAAACAAAACCAAAACCAAAATCGTATAGTCGCGATGACAAGTCATCAAAAAAGTAATTAACTATTCTATCTTTTTAGTTTTCTTGGAAATCAGTACTATTGCACTCTTAATAACTGGCACTCTAGTAGCGTTTTTTTTACATTAAAACATTGTGCTAAATAAATAAATTGCCTCTTCTTGTTTGGGCTCAAAGAGGATTAACCAGATGTTTGTCGGTTTTTTTCGTGCTCCAGAAAACTTACATTTAGTATATTTTCATACTGAATCGCGACTCATCGGAGAACAGAAGGTATCTCCATTTGTCGTGCCCCCATCCAACATGTTCCTAAGTTCCTACGGCCTATGCGTAAAGACCTGCAAAATTCGCGGATTCATTCAGTGATACGCTAGAATTCAAACACATATACCTCTTAGATAATTTTGCTATTGGCTTACTGTACATCTTGGCGAATCTCAACCAATTATAAACCCTCAACCAAAGAAGGATCGAATCACAGACAAACCAGCTGAGACGACTTACAACTCAACAACCAATGAACTTGCGTTATTTGCCCGAGTGTACAGGAGAATAGGCAGTCCATCCTGAAGGCCATCGAAACCGCGAATTTTGCAGGTCTCTACCTATCAGGTGCAATCTTGTTAATGAGACACACGCCACGGGCCTGCGTGCAGAGAGGTCACCTGCGTTAAGACTAGTACTGGCAGTTTGAGATGACATCTGGCGTCCGGTTGCTGTTTGCATGGCCCGTCAGAGTAGTGTTGCATTCTGCCCCCTGTTACTACAGGCTCTCAGTAGACGCTGCCTGTAGCTCTTATTAATGCTGTGAAACCACATTATCTGATCCTCTAATTATTATACTTGTTTGATCCCCTAATCATATGTGTTGTAATCCCATTGTAATTTTTTGTTGGATCCCCTTATAATGTTTAGTTGTTTCCCCTAATTCTTATTCTGGATACCATAATTATTTTTGCCACATCACCTAATTCTTGTATCGGGTCCCCTAATAATGTGTGCCCGATCCTCTAATTATGGGTGTCGGATCCCCCTTTTTTATGCATGTCAGATCTCCTAATTACGTGTGTTGGATAGAATACCCCTAATTCTTTTTGTCAGATCCCGTGATTATTTTTGTCAAAACCTCTAATTCTTATAGCAGATCCCCTAATTGTTTGTGTCAGATCTCCTAATTCATATTGTTGGATCCCCTAATAATGGTAGTCGGTCCCTTTAATTATGTTTATCGGATCCTCCAATTGTTTGTGTCTGACACTGTAATGACTTGTGCCTAGTCCCCCTCAGGGCACGAGTGAAGGGTCGTGTCGCGGTGTGTGCGAGGCAGGCTGGACGAGCGCCTGATCCGACACAGCCGCCCCGGGGGGCCGGACGGCGGCAGCGGCGGCGGCAGCTTCAACCAGGGCCGCTCCGAGGACAACAGCTCGGGCGAGTGCTGCCCCTCGTTCGCCGTGCCCGCCCCCGACGCCGCCGCCGCCACCTCGCCCGCCCCCAGGCCGGCGCCGCGCGCCAAGCTGCCCGGGGTCCTCGAGGAGGCCAAGTCCTTCGAAGAGCTGGAGCCGCCGCCGCCGCCGCCGCCGCCGCAGGTCATGGCCACGCCTGTCTCCGCCTCCGAGGTGGCGGCGGCGCTGCTCGGCGTCACCTCGTCCTCCGCCGCCGCCTCCTCCGCGCCGTCGTTCCGCCGCCCCCGCCGCCCCGTCGGCAACCAGGACGACCTCAGCACGCCCTACAACCACTACCGCTGCCTGTCGCCCAGCGACCAGAACCTGAGCCGGGCGGCGGCGTCTCCGCACGCCGCCCCCGCGTCCGGCCGCCTCCTGCGGCGGCAGTTCAGCCTGGACCGCGGCGACGAGCCGCCGCCGCAGCAGCTGGGGCCGTCGGCGTCGAGCGTGTCGACGACTGCGCTGGACACCGGCGGCGGCGGCGGCGGCGGGGGCGGCGGGGGCGGCGCGCGGGCGGCGCGGCTCTTCAAGCAGAACTCGGCGGGGGCGGCGCACGACCTGGAGCGCATCGAGGAGGTCCCCGGCTCGCCGCGCCGCCTCCGGCACTCGTCGGGCGGCAACCTGTACCGCCACCGCTTCGAGCTGCCCGCCTTCTCGCGGTCCTCCGCCTCCGTGTCGGTCGACTCCCTCAACTAGCCCCGTGATCCGGCACGTGCCGGACCAGCGACCTCGCCGCGCGAACCGACGTCAATAAAGCTTTCAGCTGGAAAACGAAAGAAAACTCAATATTATGCACAACTAAAATATTACATAGAACCAGTTTGCAATAAGCTGGTGGTGAAGGTGTTTTAAAGACCAGCCTATATCAACCCTAACGTAATTTGAACGTCAGCAGTTCAACTAGTGCCGGATTGCAGAATGTGTCAAACTCAATAGTTGCGGATTAAAGAACGCATTTTCTTTCTGAGAAAAATGTCATCAATTGCTTACCCTTTACCGTTGAAACAGTCAAAATAAACTGTTGTAAATAAAGCGGCTATATTTATCATAATTAAATGAATATATCAATATGTTAACAGTTAAAATTAAAATCATATTTACAAAATTTATTTTTTATCTTTTACATTAATATTTACTAAGGTTTATATATCATGCATCCTAATATTGGAAATGCAGTAGATAATATTTCGTTTAGACTAAAAATGCTATTTGAAAAAAATTTTAGTTGCAAGAGAGATACATTTTATACGTTATATGTTACATGGTAACAATTTTTTTTGAACAAAAGAAAGCCATTTAAGTGCACTATGTTCAATACAAGGTGGGATAATTTTTGACAGGTATTGCAAGGAATTTATCAGAATTGGAAAGCTTAATATTGTGACGTAAAAATAAAAATATATACTTCTTCTTGGTGCAGCACAACAAATGATCACGCAAAAAAAATGTTGGTATATTTTAAACATATTTTAAATATGTGAAAGTATGAATGTCTATTTCAACGCACGTAAAAAAAAAATCTCACCTTATGTTGAACAGAGTGTATGCACGTAATAATGTATACCACTTCAAGTTATGTAAGGTGTCAATCTACCTTAAGAAGTAGTTTCTTGTTACTTTGTACCAGCGAGGATGAATAAAGGTCGATATTTAAGCTTTCAACGAGCGCATATTCCCCCTTGTGGGCGAACACAGAACTTTCACTTTTTCGCTTTAAATTTGAACCAATGCGGGACTTAATATCAAAACGGACAAGTAGTAAATAACACATGAATAAAAATTAAAGTATGTTTTCATTCATTTAAAATCATTGGGAACCATTAGATAAGATGTAGGAAATTAGAGAACATATGTGTACGTTATAGTAGGGTAGCAAACGCATTAGGTTTATTCGGTGCTTCAAATATTTGTTACGATAGGTTCATACACGGTAGTGATTAACAAACCTATTTTTGAATTTAAAAATCATTTTAAAGGTACATATTTTGTCAAGAAGTACAGAGTCTAGCCATTGTGAAATTGTTATGTGACATTTGCATGTAAAAAGAGAAAATTTACTTAGTTAGTATTAATTATTTTATTTTATTTTACCAGTTTTCTAGTCGTGGTGCCAATTTGAAAGTGTTCGTGACATATTTTGGATAAAAAATTACATTTTTACCTAGGTATATCATCTCATCATCAACATAACTAACACAGAGCATCACTAGATTTTAGCATGCACAACAAAAGTTATATTTGTTTATTACAGGCCTATCAACATTTAAGCAATTTAACTTTAAAGATAAACACAACACAAACACAGGTACACAATAGACAAAACATAAGACTGACAGGTCAAAAACAACAAAACAATACTTTATGGTGGGCAGTGTAACTAATGGTAAGCATTACCCACAGGGCAGCCACTACATACAAGGAAGGTACTACCCACAAGGCAGGCACCACCTAAAGATAGACGCCACCAACTAATGATACAAAAAAGACACAAAACGCCACAACTCAGACAACAAAATAGCACACACACATAAAAACAAAACATACTAATGAAAAGTGTACTATTACATTTAATTTAGTTAAATAACAACACAATGTTAACACAATAATTACAAGGAAAAAGATATAAGTAGGGACCGGAAAAATTCGCGAGTTCAAAGACCTGTAGGATGAACTCCATTGTTCTACGTACACTCGGTCAAATGCCACCCACTCATTGGCTGCTGTCTTGTGAGCGTAACAGCCTGTGATTCGATAAAGCTTTGGTTGGGTGTTTCTCATTGGCCCAGAGTCATCCAGGTGAGTTGTGAACCAATAGCAGAGGCAGCACTGAGGTATAACGATTTGTATTTTAGCCTATCGCGAAATGAATTCGCGAATTTTTCCGAATTTTTTCTAGATATAAGTAGAGATCCGTGAATTTCGCGGATTCATTTCGTGTTATGCTAAAATTCAAATAATTATACCTTAGTGCTGCTTCTGTCATTGGTTCTCTGTTAATCTGGAGGACTGAGGGCCAATTAGAAACCCTCACTCATAGAATGTCGAATCACAGGCCACCCAGTCGAGACGACTCACAAGTCAACAGCCAATGAACAGCTGCATTTGCCCGAGTGTGTAGAGGATATTGGAGTCTATCCTGGAGGTCATTGAATCCGCGAAATTCACGGGTCTCTATATATAAGGTATAAATATACTTATATATTTAGACCTTAGTTAGTGTTACTGGCTTTCGTGGCCAGCGTCACTATGTCTTGGCACAATTGTTAAAGACCTTCAGGATGGCTGCAATAATTGTTGACAAAACGCCGGGCACATAATTTCAATGAACTTGGCCTCCAAACAGAAACCAAGAAATAATAATTAGAAACGTTAGAATATTCGATTAAATACGCGGCATACAAAACGCGTTTTTAAGAAAAATGCCAGATAAAAACGTTACTACAAAACTTAAAACAATCGGTGGACATTAACGCTACCAAACCTTGCAAATAATTTATTCAAATGTGTTGACTAATAAAACGTTGGATAACAAACGTTGATCTTTAAGTAGTGTTTCTGATTGTGAAGTTAACATTAATTTATAAAACTTTTATTTTATGAAACGGTTTTATTGACACATCTTGTACGTTCCATATGGTATTCAATGCAAAATATTTCTTCCTAAAAATGAAATTTAGCTAAAAATGGTAATAAAATTTATTTTTGGGAATTTTGTTTGTATATATTTACATACATTTATCACAGTTCTTTAATCTTATCTTTTAGAAGTAGCAGTTGTTTTTTATGTTTGTGCATAAGTGTTATTTATGTATTTTTGTTTTCACACGATAAAAAGTCGGATTATTTCTAAAACTTCTTATTATTATCATTGTGTGAAGTACAAACAATGTTGTCAAAGTGGTTTTCCTAAAATATATAGAACATTTTTAAAAATTGTTACTCATAAAGACTTTCATATCATACTCCAAGAACTAAGGGATAAATTATGTGTGTCACAACACTGACATTCACTAAATACCGATGTGTACTAAGCAATAAGAGATATCTATGGATTGTTCTCAGAAAGCTATAAAAACAAGGTGTTTCACTGGAACGAATGCACAAATTATAAAATAAGTATAAGAAATATAGTATTATGTATGTTATTAAATTACTACTTCATAGACTTATATAATAGTTTCTTAATCGCAAAATAAAAATTGTGATCTCTTCAGTGAGTAAAATAGAGAAACTTTACTTTATACGACACTTTCTGAACTCATTCTGATGCCGTATGTGTATTTGTTATAATTTGTACATAAAATACGAAAAATATATTTAAAAACCTAACTTGATAGCACTTACTATGATATTTAAAACAACTGTATAGCTAAGAAGTTAAGGATATAAACTATCACATAGTACAATCACAGATGACACTAAATACGTATATGGTTCCTGTAGATCAAATGTAACAGTACTCAGTATTATTACCTAACAAGCAATATTGATATTAAACTTTCTTCAAGTATGTTGGGAGAGTGCTTGCCATGCCCAAAGTTGTCTGCTGCCTAAAATACCTAGAACTTTCCGGGAGGTGAATGTTTATTTGTTCTTCAACAGCTAACCTGTATATCGTCAAATCATTTATTGTCAAAACGTACTCAAAAGTTCACTATCCTAACACAGTTGATAAAAACAGAAATGTGTAATATTTTATGTTGATATAAAAATATGCTATTTATCAAGTTTTGGATTTTGTAAAGATTAAGGTAGTAAGTTTTTTTAACCAGGAAGAACTAAAAAAAGAAATAACAAATATTTATATTCAATAAAAAGAAGAAAAAAAATCATGATAATAATCGTCCCCTAAATTTACCTTTTGGTATTCGTACCAACTGAGATCCGTAATTTTTTTTGTTTACATCTTATTGATAGCGCAATTAAAGTTTCTAAAAAACTGTAGAAATGCATTCAACCACAAATTAAAATATTTTTGATCATACATTCCCTATTTCTCATTTATTGTAAAACTGCTGACATCCGCAGTATTAAATTGAAAACATTAAACAAAATGTAAGGCTTTAAGGTGACTGTCGTACAGGATAATAACTAGCCATAGGACTTTACAAGAACTGAGAATTCATGGTAAACCCAAAAGCGTCCTCTAACCTCAATTATATATAGAAAAACTCTACTTTGACAGCTTAGTGGCAAAAAACTTTAAAATAGGAATCGCTTAAAACGCCAGACTAGAAGGAAAATTTCTTCCCGTTTCAAGTTTATTCGGACTGTGGCAAAATAATTATAGCCGCTTTCATTTCTCATTTCTTACTATTTTTAATGTTAATTTTTATCATCATAAATAACGTTGAACAATCATCATAAGAAATAAATTAAAACCTGGAAAAATTGTTGTTAAAAATAAAAATGAGTTTATTACAAATTACGTTAAAGTAAAAAAAAATTATAAAACATTCTGAAAAAAATTACACTTTACGAGATAAAGTGTCAAACACAAAAAAATTTTTTTGGAGGTGATAACCTGAAAAACGCAATTCCATTACCTAGTTTACACCTGGTCCTTGTTGGTTTTAAAACTTAACAACCGATGATCGAGAAAATGTTATGATCCCAAATGACAAATGCGAACTGTTGAGGGCAAGCTGAATTATTTAATAGTCTGCTGCGTAGCCTAAGTCAAATAAATCTCATATTATTAAGATTAATTCAAATAGCTCATTTTAGTTCAAATTTGAACAACGCAATTCTTAAGGGTAATTATTTCCCGTCATTTTATATTCTCCGATTTCTAGCTACAATTTTAATTTTGAGATAACATTCTTAAGAACGTTTAAAATATTTTATGCCTGGTTATAGTTTATGAATATGTAGCCACAGGGAATAAATGGAAGATTATTTATCAATTTATCAATAAATCATAAGCATACGAGTAGCCAAAATTAGCTCCTGATATCTTAGCGATATCAAATATAATACGGAAGCTGTAGAAATTATAGTAACTTTTTTACTGGTTCAAGATATCATTTTTAATATAAAGAGACTTATATGCAACACATATTTACTTAAGATTAGGTTACACACCACAAATAAAAACTCATTGAAACAAATTACTCTCAAGTTTGAAATAAAATAAAATTTCTCTCAATTTGTGTGTTATTAATAATAATCTGGTGTTATTTTGTAATAAAATAACAAATTAAATATTGATTAATAAAATATATAAATTATTTATTAACAAGATGCAATGCAGTGACACCACTTGAATAATGGCAAATGCTTTCTCCACCTTACTTGCTCTGATATTACGAAAACGTAATTTTAAAAAATGCATCTTACTCGATGCACGCATCGTAGTTTGCGTACTTGTACTTTAATAGCACCAAAGACTCTGTGATGCAACTATACTTTAGCCGATGATATTTTCATAATACTTTTACTTCTGGTGTTTTATTCGAGAAATAAATATGTAAATAGTATGTGTGTTGATGTTTTAAATGTTTATAACTGTTGAACATAGATAGGTAGGGAAAACATTGTGAATCTATATTAAGTAAAACTTAACTGCGTTTGAAGGCTACGTGCTAAAAATGTGGCTCCAAAAGAAACAACAGAAACTGACAGGGTAAATTTACAAGCAACGACAGGTGTTTACGGCAGAAAAGAAGACCCATCGAAGATCAAAGTTTTGTTCCTTATGGTTTACAGACATAAAATGACAATTCTTGAAAATTTATTTTGAAACAGAATAAATTCTAGCACTTTTTGCAATAAAGATACACGTCTTAATATACTTGACGAAGTTTGTTCATAAAACATGAAATTATTTGTTAAATATGTTCTTATGTGTCCTGATACAGAAAATAATTGTTTTAATGCCTCTTCCATAATTAATGATAAGTTACTTTTTATTTTAATTATATGTGTAATAATAACAATACAAAATTTAATACTTACCAATTAGATTTTAGTCGAGCATACGGCATTTTCAATTTGAATTTTTAATAAAAAGAGCCATTAACAATAAAAACAATTTAAGTGAATCACTTTTCATACACACTATTTCAAATTGTTGGTTTGGATTTTTGTCACGAAGAGTTTATGTAAGAATATTAAAGAGTCCTGATTATGAAAGCAAGGAAAATATGATAATGACGAAAAAATTATCAATACATTACAATTTTATAATTAAAGATGTTTAACATTGTATGGAGCGAAATAAATTAGCTTTTATGTAGCGTATCAGAAAAAAAACTATAAAATTACACCAGTTAGAATAGATTTCCCTAGCTAAATCAACAGATATATTTGAAAGAAACTATTAAGTTTTAGCTTTTTTTGTATAAAACTGAATAATTATCTTTAAAATATGCCCCAAACTTTTACTGTCTTCCAAAACTTAGCGTATTCCAATGATTGGAAACTTTTCTAAGTAACTTTAATTTACTATCTTTTATTTATATATTTTGAAATATAATAAAACATTTTTTTCTTAAAGAGTGAAACGGAAATCAAATACTTCGCCCTAACTATATAATAGAAATAATATTGGCAAGAAACATTCAACTGAATAATTTAGACAGATAAATTATGTCTATTTTGAAACAACATGTAACCCAAGAAATGTTTAAAAAATAATGTTTTTTAGTAATGGAATATGATGTATTTTAATAAACGCATAATTTGATCCAATTGGGACTCTTAGCAAAATAACTTTCTTGCAACACGCAACTTCATATTTCTCTGCTTTTAAATGAACTCATTAAATAATAACAGAAAAGCTTAAATAGCTGAGTGACAATACAATATTTTCTTACTGATTGCAATAAAAATGTGTTAAGTGACGGTAAATTTTTTTTGCTGTTAATATACGGCTGGTTCTCTTTTATGTTTTGGTATGAATATGCATGTATTATGTGTATTTGTAAACACATGTCGATTAGTTCTGTGTGTTTTGTTTATTTCTCGAGAACTAACCCTGTGTTTGTTGACTTGTTAATTTATCAATACTAGTTTTCTATAATGAGCGGCCTAAAAATAAAAAGTGCGTTGTCTTCTCAATCTGTGTGAATGTTAATTATCTTGTAAAAGAAATGACCGGAGTTCAAATAAATAATTGTTAACCTTCAATATGCTATTAATTCATAAACCTTTCAAATAAATTAATGAAGTATTTTTTAAAATTAAAAGTTATTACTGAAATGTTAAATCCAGTCCGTTTGGTTTGTACACATTTAAAAGCCACGTTTTGTTTTTGCGTTTACGTAATATAGAATTTTGGTGCGTTCACGCCATTGTGAAGGAACTCTGGTGTACTTTAATAATTTTATAAAATAATATAGTCTTCGCGTTATAATGTATATTTTGACTATATGTGCATTTAATTTTACTACGACTAGTAATGGGTAGAGACCGGAAAAATTCGTGATTTCAGTGACCTCTAGGGTAGACTCCATGATACTCTATGTACTGGGACAAATTGCACCTGCTCATTGGATACTTACTCGTGACACATGTCAACTGGGATGCTTGTGATTTGATACGTTTTTTGTTGAAGGTTTTTCATTGGTTTAGAGTCCTTCAGATAAATGTTGGTCCAATCGCTGACTCAGCATAAAGTTGTACGAGTTTGGAGTCTAGCCTATCGCGAAATAAACCCGCGAATTTTTCCGGTCTCTAGTAATGTGTATACTAGCTTTTCGGTTAATACAATAACTGTGAGGTAAGTGTTATTGTTAATCTTATGCACGGGTTTGAAAACAACGATAATAATAATTTTGTAGAATATTGACTCTCTCAGAAAATTAAGTGTGATATATTTTACTTTTACTAATAGGCTCATTCTATTTAAAATGCAATTAGGAACATGTAATGCCACATTGAGTATATTATGCGTGTTTGACACAGAAACAATTTATGCTGAAATGTATTGAAAGCCAAAATTCATTGAAAAAAATTTATAGTGTTAAAATACAGATAAAATTACACAGCATTGTACTTTTGGTACATTTAACCGCGAAACACACAAATAACACTGTGCATTGTAAAATAAAATCTCTCTCTCTTAAAAAGGTTCTGTTCTGATATTGACAGTTACTATTCATGTCTCTTATTTAGTTCAAAACATAAAAGTATTTATGGCTTTGAATCCTTCCTATCTTAATAATAAGCAGGAGTAAGGATGAGCACATGTACAGAACAACAGTTTAACACTACGTATCTGTCCACAACTATCTTAGAGATCACACGATATGTTTTATTTCTTATTTTCAAAATAAGTTGTTCTGGGGTTCGCAACGGCTAGTTCGTTAAAGTCAGAGACTATTTCACTCAAGACCACCAGGTCTGAGAGTCACAGAACCTTGAAAGAAAGAACAGAAATTCCAATTCCATCACTCATGTCACTTATTACTCTCTGTGTCAACACAACCTATTTCCAGTTCATAGACGAATTCTACAAGCAAACCGATGGAATGGCAATGGGATCTTCACTTTCTCCCTTTATGGCCAACATTTTCATGGAGAGTTTCGAGCAAGAAGCACTGATCACAACAAACATTCCACCTAAAATCTGGCTTTGTAATGTTGACGACACTTTCCTTGTTTGGCAACATGGTCCCGAAAAGTTAGAAGAGTTTGCCCAGTTTGCTCATTTCTCTTAGGCCACCTATACAGTTCCTCATTTCTCTTAGGCCATCTATACAGTTCACATATGAAATGGAAACCAAAGGGTACCTTCTTTTCCTAGATGTCCTAGCTTCCAGGAAAAACTGCAAAATCACCACTAAAGTGTACAGGAAACCAACTCATACAGGCGAATACCTTCAGTTCAATTCCAACCATCCGAAGAGCACTAAAACTGGCATGATTCGCAATTTAATCAACCAAGCTGAAGTTATTTGCAACGACAAGAAATCAATTTCTGGTGAACATAATCACTTATAAAGTATGAACTTTTAGCAAATGGCTACCCACATGACATCATAAAACAGCACATGACATCAAACAAATCCCAAATCACGCAATAAAAAACTGCCGATAAATCCAGTGGCATATTAATTATTCCCTATATTTGTGGTCTCTCAAAAAAAAAACGTTTTGGAAACAAACACTGACTAAGAACAGTTTTCAAGTCAAAACACACTATCAAAATCATGATTACCAACTGAAAACCAGCCATAAATATGTTTGAATATCAGAAATATCTGTATCAGATCCCCCCGAAAATGTGGTTGTATGTACATAAAAGAAACTGGCAGGGCTCTTCAGATGACAGTTCCCGAAACGTCGCAACTGTTTTCATTGGAAACCTTCTGTGTTCGTCAGTGCTATCGTCTTTGAGTTGTCCATGGTACTTGTTTATCTTCATCGTTGTGTTTATATGTTTGCTGCGTTCTCCAGGTTTGTTGTCTGCCTGCATTTAATCTGTCTCGTCGTTAATAACCCACTGTGTTCTTCTGTGTTGTTATATTATTTTTTCTATGACTAAGTTCCTTCAACGGATTTCTTTTGATTAATGATATTTAGATGAATATTTTTTGTCCGCGTTTTCGTCATTGTGTTGTCCATAACACTTGTTTAGTTTCGTCGTTGGATCCGTTTGTCCGACAACAGCTGATTCAGTCTTGTTTTCTGTGAATATTTTTATCTTCATATATATATATATTTTTAAATTTGGATTTTCTGAATTTTTCCATGAAAAAAAACATGCAAAACTTCAATGGCGTATGCACAAAAAATTGCATTAAAAAATTCCCCATCGCACGAATCATTTAAAGAACCTTTTTTTGTTAACATATAATTATTATGTGTTGTTTGAACGACTCTACAGGTTTTGCTGGAATAGTGATTTAGTTCAGCAGGGGCGCTGTATTTGCTCTTTATTGTTTTTAAACAAGTTTAAATAAACTTATTGCAAGTATGTTTAACTTTTTTGTAGTATCATTCACTTAATTATCATAACACTATTCTTATAAATTATTATATGGTGCGCCTACAAATATTTGTGTGATTTTAAACGCAACCCGATTTCAAAGGATTTTTTTATATATATAACAACTGCTAAAAGTTGTGTACCGCAGATTTCAAAACATGCTAAAAATTCTCCAAGCAAACTCTTAGAGCGCGTGCAACGCGACGTGACCTTGAATCCATCCGGAGGTCTGCCGGCGAGGTCGAGCTGAGAGTGAGAGTGAGAGTGAGAGTCGACGGGAAAGAAGATTGGCAGCTCCCGATTACTTTACTCTCGGTTACTCTTGGTTACTCTCGATCCCTCTCGGTTACTCTCTATTAATCTCGATTACTCTCGGTTACCCTCGGTAGTCTCGGTTACTCTCGATTACTCTCGGTTACACTCTGTTACTCTCGGTTACTCTCGGTAGCCTCGGTTACTCTCGATTACTCTCGGTTACGCTCTGTTACTCTCGTTTACTCTCGGTTAATCTCGGTATTCTTGGTACTCTCGGTTACTATCGATTACTCTCGGTTTCTCTCGAGAGCTCTGCCCACAGCTCGGTGGTAGGATACTTGCATTCTTTCCAGCCGATCGAGCATTGTATTACACATTTAAGTAATAACATAATATATTTTTTTATTTCCTCTTTTTTTAACTTTGATTACAATTTACTTTATTAAAAGGGAAAATTTAGCACTCAAAAAAACAAGCTTGTGTGTGAGTGCATCTAGTCACTTTAATCTAAGTGCGGTATTTAGATTAATGTAAACATTTTAAAATTGTAACAATCGAAATATAAATAAATATAAATTAAGTAAGCTTACATTAGGTTTTATAAAGTTTAAAGTTAAAAACAGCAATTATTTTTAACAAAAATTAAAGTATAACATTGTTCACAAAAACCTTTATTAAAAATTGTCAATAATTAATATTTAAAGGAAAAAAGATACGTAATTTACAACAGTATATTAAACCTTACTTAAATAATAGAGAAAATATTTTAATTATTTTTTTATTATTTGAGATATTTTTTGTTTACAAATATTTTTTTTTGTTTTTAATTTTTCAGGAAGAATAACTACAATTTCAGGAAGCCACAATTCTAAGGATCGCTATGAAATTGTTTTATGAAATAGAGGAATAGTTTAATTTATGTTCTGTCTATGTCGTGCAGGATAATTATGAGCTACATAATTTAACTGATTTTCCCTACGATACATACTCATTATTGCAGTTCTAATATACAATGTTTTAATATCAAATACTCTTAAAAGTTTAAAAATTTCCTTGAATGGGTAGGTTTCTAATTTTTTATAATGATTCGGAGAGTAAGTTTTTAATAGTAATAAGGTGTTTTGATTGAAGTTTTACTCATTCCTCCCCAGATATCAGTTTGTCCGCTCACTTGGTGTAGCGGTTAGCGTGTCTGACTTGTGGACCTCTGGGGGAGGGGATATTTTTAATCCTTTCCTCTGGGTTCAGAACTCGATGTTGCACTTTCATCCCCCGGTAGGCAACGATAAACCATCGCAGAACCAGCGTAGGGATGTCACGGCTATCTTTACAATGGCGTTGCCTTTGTTCACGACGCCCATTCATCATTATTAGAGACCTGCAAAATTCGCGGATTCATTCGGTGATAGGCTGAAATTCAAACACATATACCTCTTAGATAATTTTCTTATTGGCTTACTGTTCATCTGGACGAATCTCAACCAGTTATAAACCCTCAACCGAAGAAGGATCAAATCACAGACAAACCAGCTGAGACGACTAACAAGTCGTCAGCCAATGAACTTGCGTTATTTACCCGAGTGTACAGGGGTATGTGCAGTCTATCCTGAAGGCCATAGAAACCGCGAATTTGCAGGTCTCTAAATGCATATAATTTAATGACGTGGCAACAACTAATATTCTCAATTAAATCGCAAGCTGCTATCATGGCCAGATACTATCTACTTATTTCTTTTAGGCAGGGATTCGGTCCGTGAAGGTAAATGATGGAAACACGTGAGTTACAGCTGCTGTTAATCGATCTTGAAGAGGCCTACGACAAGGTGAGCCGAAATGTGGGGATTATAATCATTTCAACAGATGTGGCCTTAAACCAGAAGCCAATAAGAATTTAGAAGTTTTCATCACAATATTAAACACAAAAATTTTAAACATTTATAAGCATGATTGTTACGATTTTAGCTTTTAGCACCACTTACCACATTGTAGGTAATTGTTTGACTGTGAAATGGGACAGATAGTATAATTCACGGAATGTGTTTCCTCCTGAAAAAAGTATTTTATAACTCAACATAAATTATAAGTTAATGCTTAATGTTGATCAAATTTCGTGGTGGTTTCAATAGGATGATGTGACAAGATAAAAAAAATGAAGAAAGTATCAAAAATTCCACATGAAAGTCACTAAATTAATAATATAGAATTTTCCTCCGTCAATATTTTTGATAACTGATTGTTTTTAAATAATACGATTTCTTGCATTACTACTTATAACTTTATAAGTTAATGGATGACATAAAAATGTATAAAAATTAACAAGGAATGTTTCCAGGAAGAACGATTCTTGAAGATCAATAGGGAATGGAATAATTCACGTGTTTATCGACTTTCAGGTTGGATTGTAAAGTTTACATCACACTTAAACTAATGTCTGTTTATTACCTCCCAACTTATGAAACGTGTTACTTTATTGCTATGGATTTGCTACTTCTTTGAATCAGAGTTTCTCATTGGCTCAGAGTCCACCATAAAGCCTAAGGGCGAAGCGCAAAATCAGCACAAAGCTTAAAATCTGTTAAAAGTTTTATTTTTACTTTATTGGAAATGAGACTGTGAATTTAACGTGTCTCTAAGGAATATCATTACAATGAAATATACAACTTAGTTCGAATTTTAACACCAGTCTCGCTTGTACCTACAGTTTTACTTCAAGCTGCTGATCGCATTTATTATTATTGATTTTATCTAGTGATTGGTCGAATCCCAATATTCTCCAATCCGAGTGTCGAATTCGGATCCCAAAGAGTACTTCGAATATACCTATTGAATCCAAATGTAGTCATGTGTCCAAAATAAAATAATGTTCAATAAATGAAAAATTATCAACTATGCTCTTGAAACATATAACTTTTAAATGGTTGATTCATTTACTAAGTTTCCAGACGCAATTCATATTGTAGTATTATTTGTATGATTACATCTTGGGGAATGCTTACAGGATAGGTATGATAAAAAAAATAATCTAGAAAACTTTAGAGGTTATCAGTGTTGCATTTGGTAGCTAATATTTTTTCTTCGAATATTTTTCCTGGAATATAGAATCCTTTGAATATTAAGAATTTCAGTGATATTTAAAAATTTGATAATTTTTACTGGCCCATCCATGATTTTAACCCAAACAGAAAACAAGAAAGGAAATTGCAGATTTCTACGAAAGTTAATAAAATAAAAATAAAAATATATTACTCAATTTTTTTTAAAACTAGAAACGGTTTTTGTAGTTGACACAAAGTTTTTAGGTTGTCATTCGGTTTTACTAAAAAAAAACTGTTAATGTTGACTCCTATTAGTGAAACTCCGTTACTCATTTGTGTAATCTAAGCTTAATTATGGTGATTGTCGCATCATACCGGAATCTGGATTTCCGTTCATCAACCCTGACGATGTTTCTTTGTGATGTTAGTGTTGAGAAAAATATTTTCAACTTGAAGATTAATAACCCATGCGCGAGGAAAATTAAAATGCGAACATATATGCGTTTTAGCTTCGTGACCACCAAAATATATACTACTACTCATTAAGTTATAACACTGACAACAAGACTGCTTTATAACGGAGACAAAACGTTGAAAAATTTATTTAAAAAATTAAAAATACTAAAGAAAAAATATTATATTAAATGTACACATAAACTATTTAATTGACATCATAAAATCTGAAATACTGTCAACCCAAACCTGCAAGCAATTAGGTTATCGAAACAGGTTAGGCCTACGACTGATCAACAACGGATTGAGAGCGTTCAGAAGAAAGGAAGTACTTGGAAGAAAACCTGATAGCTAATATAGCCAGGATAGCCTATGTGTCTGTCTCGTAATATACACAAACGTGCCTCCAAAATTAGATAAAATAGCTCTGAGCAAACACATAATCTGTATAATAAGTTTGTAGCTATCTATGAAATATATTTTTTACAATAGGAGGGTATGACTAGCAATTGGATAATGAAATGACGTCTTTCTATCTTTTATAATCACGTATAAACACACAAACATATACAGGTACATATACAGGTAAGTCTGAATTCAACCGACAAAATTTTGGTCGCAGGTTCATAACAACAAATTAAGTTAAAATCTTCAGTACTACTTGTGGTCAGAAATGCATCCTAAGGCTGGTGTGCGTCGTTGAATTCGGAGCTGGACAACATTTTTATTGTAAATAACAGAGAAAGTATTTAAGATGAAACGCTGAGATTCTGTATTATGTTTAATTAAATGAAGATCTACAACCAAAAATAAGTCTTGCCAGTATACCCAAATAATTTCATTGAAATAAATAATATTTATAACTATGTAGTATATAATAATTCTATATAATATGTAGGTATATAAAATTATATCCAAAACTTCATTCGATTAGGCTGTATTTATTTAGCCGAGATCAGTGTGGCAATTTTACCAATGGTTCTTTTTAAAGTTTTTTCATTCATTTCGTAATTTGTTTAGTAATTTAATTTCCTATGTGTTGTTTCATGACATTTTCCACTTCCCAAATTATCCACATGTTCGTCTATTCACTTTGATTGTCCATTGTACTAGTTTCTTTATTTCATTGTGCTCTAGGTTTTGTGTGACGTAAAGCGCGACGTTATTTCTGATTAGGAACGATGCAGTGTATTTTTGATGCTTAACATCTTAGCTCTCGGTATACGGCGTTTGGTATGAGTAATTTCATGAATGGAACGGAAGTATCACGAAACGGAAATATGTTACAATGGGTTTGCCATCTGTGCCGCATGGCGCGAACTGAAGTACACAAAGACAAAAAAAAACTTGTTTTGGTAAAATTATTTGTCGAAAATGACGTGTAAATCCGGGGTTTAGTAATTTTTTTCTGTAGTTTAAACTTTCGCTCTACAAAGCGAATGATTCAATAGTCAACGTAGCTGCTCCAGAAAACGAATTCTAGCGGCGGTTGCGGAAACTACGCGTGTTTTCGCGTCAAGAAATTTAGTTGAGAACACAATTTGTTTATATATTTATCACACTCGGCTATATTTTAAAGAATTCCACGTTAGATTTCGTGTCCGGGTTTCGTATCATAAGTGTATTTGCAACAATAGAACATACGAATTTTCTCGTTTGTGAATTTTTTGAAGTGATAACGTCTAATAAATTGATTAACGCCGGCTTAACGCACGAAAAAATGTCCCATTACGCACATTGTCGCGTTACGCTGTGTCCCGTTACGCTCATTGTACGCCTGCGCCGCATCTATCTCTCTTCCACTCGATTGGAACAACCATCGATTTGACTTTTTTGAGGCACATTAAACTTGAAACACTCCCATTCGTTTCCTACTTTTCCTATCATCGTCATATCCTTAACAGAATAACACAGATTGGAGGAAGTTAAATAGCAAACATGTATAAAATTTATATTTAAAAAAATCTGTTCGTTAAATTAATAAATATATTCGAATCAATGAGTGCAAATAAAAGTAAATTTATCAATTAAATTGTAGATTTCATTTCACTCCTTCTTTGTATCCATCCAAAATAGTGATAAGTCAATAAAAGTGATTCAATTTTATTCATAAAATTATGCAATCATTTCATCAATATGTTGCTATGACGTCACGTTAAACTATCGTCCGTAAACCGACTTTACAGACAACCAAATTTTTTTTTGCAGCGTACCCAGGCACGCACAAGGCTACGACGGCTGTATTCGACGCGGGGAGACACGGCGAGCGACACAGTTAACGGCCGGCTCGGAAAGGTCACGCGACTTGTGTTCACGCGGCTGCGGATACACAGACGAGCTCGTCGCTGACCTTGGGAGGTGCGTGTGGGCGACGCGACGGACCGAAACTGGTTTCCGCTTCGCAGCATTCGACGACTTCGAGAAGACTGGGGCCGGTATTCCAAGCGCTTCCTTGACTTGATGTAAGCTTTTGGACATACGCCATTGCTAAGCACATGTATGTCGGTAGAAGAAAACTACAAAAAACTCAAAAGACAAAAACACAAATTAAGCAAAAAATTGCTGTTGTCAACAGGATATAAACACCACATAATATTCCATAACAGGAATATGGTCAACAAACAAAGAAAAACGAAAAAAAATAACCCACAAATGATGACAGCACAAAAATATTTAACCCAAAAAAATTCATCAACACAGTTGAAACGAGACAAAAACAGGACAAAACGAAAAGGCGAAACAAACACAATAGTTTTCCAATACCAGAAACAATGACGTTTCGGGAACTGCTATCTGCTCCCGTCCTCAGGCAGAGACGCACATGGTACGAAAACACAGGTACGACTGTCTACAGACATACATGTGCTTTTGCAATGGCGTATGTCCAAAACCTTACATCAAGTCATGCACTCCCATTGTACGAATCTTTCAAAAATAATAAGCACTGCCTTGTTGGGACACAACCGTAACCCAACTCGCGGGCCGTGTCCAAACCGAATCCCAGCAAGGGAACAGATCGGCCACCGTTTTCAATAGACGGTTCCCTGCGCGAGGCTAGAAACGGGTTCCAAACGCATTATAGGGGAGTTTTCGCATCCATACACAGAGAAAAAAGGTTTCTTTTAATCAAACAAATATTTGTTTATATATGGCGAAAAAACTATTTTCTTGGTTGAACAAAATATTTTGCTAGTTTTACCAAACTCGGTAAGTAACAAAAATAATTTGTTACACCTAACCAAATATACATTTGACTTGACAAAATCATTTTGTTGGGTCAACAGAATCTTTCCTGCCACAAAATATTTGTTTTAAATAACAAAATATATTTATTTCGCCACATATAAATAAATATTTTGTTGAGACAAAAAAAACCTTTCTCTCAGTGTAGATACAATTGTTTCGGCAAAAAAAAAAATCCTAGATGTAGCACCACTGACGTATATTTTTCTCATTCTGAAGTACTTTTCAAGCTGCAATTTTTCCTTCTTATGACCATTAAAGTATAAAAAAAATCCAGGTAAGTTTCACTATCATAAAGTTTCATTTGGTACACAGAAACGCTTGTTAAATCCTCCGCTGTTCACGAAAGTGACTATATAAGGGTTAATGGCGCCAGAAGTTGGACAGCCATCTGGACGAAGTCACCGAAGAAGTGAGCGGAAGTTCGGGCAACAGAAAGGTCATGGATAGGACACCAAAATCCATTCCCTAAAAATAAGGTACCAGCCGTGTCCTATATAAGGGTTTGGGAGCTGTTTTGCGGACTTGGAATACAGTTAGGGTACAGGTGTAACATATTTAACATCTGAATTCTCATTTTTGTGTCTTGTAATACCAGCCTAAATTGCTTCTCACCTTATCTCCTCGCGATAAAAGACATCTCAGCTGATCCTCACAGAAGCATCGGCCTTAGAGACTTAGCCCAGTCGAGATGTCAAAAAAAAAATGGCATCAAAGTACAAAACTCTCTTCCCGGTTTTAATATTTTTTATTCTTGAAGGGGAGTCAGTGTTTGGTTTATTTTGTTTATTCCTTTAACTTTGCAATAAATTAGATAACGCAATAACTACACTGAAATTTTTTTTAAAACTTTAATTCGAAAAATAACGATCTATGTTAAAAAAAAATGTTACGACCAAAGTTGTAGAGGATTTAATGTACTTCAACTTTAGTTATTATGATTTTTTAGTCAAAAATTGAAATGGCCGATTTATTAAACAATTGCTCCCTCAATTAAAGATGGTGGCAAGCGCAAAGGCCGAATTTGGTCGCCATTTTTAAATTGAACTACCACTGAAAAAGTGAAAGTGAGTTTTTTTTACTGAAAAATATATCTCAACTGGGCTAAGTTTGCTCTGAACGAAAAGTTTATTTCCCTTAAATATATATATATATATATATATATATATATATATATATATATATATATAAACGGATGATTCATACAAATATTTTTTAGTAGGATAGATATGTTTGAACCAACGAATTCAATTTTTGTTTCACATAAAATTTCGTATAGCCAACTAAAATTAAAAAAAAAAAAAAAAAAAAATTGCCAAGTCTCAAACGTATACCTGGCCACTCACTACATTTGCAGGGCCTTAATATCTTTTAAATAATTGCCTTAACAAGTGGTCTAAGACATATTGAATAGCACCCAAATTAAGAGAAGGATTAGAAGGATTTCCATGAAAAATTGTAAAAGAAAACTATTTAAAACAATGCTTTAAAGCCATTTCGAACTTAAATTTCGACAATGGTTTTGCTTATTTACCACAAGAAATTTTGATATCCTAATCTAAATTTTGAATAAACTATCTTTATAATATACTTAATTGTTGATGAAACTGCGTTTTGCTAAGAAAGTCTTGGACAGAATACTGCCGTGCCTCGAATGAAAAAAGATAAACTTAAACTAATTTTGGAAAATGGACTTAAAACAAATTGGGATAACTTATATAACCGGGAAGAGATACAAACCAAATACTCTCTCTTAAATTTAACAGCTTTTTGACGATTTGGATTTTATTTAACCAACAATACCGTGTCTTGGTATGATGAAGTAAATATTAGATTATGATCCGAAAGTGAATAAGACGTCAACAATGCAACATGGCGGTTTTTTTTTATGTGTAGCATCTTATCTCAGTGTACAGCGTTTGGTATGCGTAATTTCGTAAATTGGACGGAAGTCACGTGGAACGGAAATGTTTAACCAGTTGCTGCCATATATGGCGGATAGCGCGTACCAATGTTCACAAAGCCAAAGAGATAATTTATAGTAGTAACTGTTTATGGAATTTTAACAATATTTGTAGTATTTTAATAATATTCCTGGTCAAAAATCAAGTCCAAAGCCTGGGTTTAGTATATTTTCAATTTTTGTTTTCGCTTTTATCGGAGCCGTTTTATTATAGAGTTTAAAATGTATGTCTGCAAATGAAAAAATTCGATAGTCGACGTAGCTACTGCGAAAGTGAATTCTGGTGGCGGGTGAGGTAACTACGTGTGATTTGCATCCAGAAATGTAGTTTGAAAAAAAATTGGTTGTCTGTAAAGTCGGTTTACGGACGATAGTTTAAAGTGACAACGTCATAACAAAACATTGATGAAATGATTGCATAGTTTTATGAATAAAATCGAATCATTTTTATTTTAATAATAAAATAATAAATACTTAAAATCATACTAGTAATCAGATTTTTAAAATGCAGGAATAATTAACCTTTACTGCCGAAATTTTTGTTGTAATAAGCAATGAAAACCACATTAACTTTTCACTTCACTTTATAAACAGTCGACGAAACAGTTCACGTGTAGATGTAAGTTGTGTGCTGCCGCTGTCTTTCTTCTTCTCGGACGCATAGGCCAATCGAGCGGACGAGAGATAGATGCGGCGCAAGCGTACAATGAGCGTAACGGGACACAGCGTAACGGAACAATGTGCGTAAAGGGACACTTTTTCGTGCGTGCAGCCGGCGTTCATCGATTTATTAGAAGTCACGTCAAAAAAAAATTGCGTTTTGCGAATATTTATTACGCTGTGTGTTGAATTTCGTGTTAGAGTTTGGTATTATAAGTAGGTATGTTTGCAACATGAGAACACATGAATTTGCTCGATACCAGAATTAGATGTTACACATCACTAGCGAGACACTGAAAGTCTCGCTCACGTGTTTCTGTCCCCTAAAAAACTTCCTATTGGAGAAAATCAAACAATCGAAACAACTCTTGAAAGTCGTGGCCGCCGACAGCGACTTGAGGCTTCACGCGTGTCTTGTTGTAAAAACCGCCCTCTGGCACAGTAATTATGTGTGTGCTCACCTTGCGTTTACGTCCGCGATCCCGCGCGTGTGAACACGTGTCAACCTTCTCTCGATTCGCGCGTGCATCGGTTAAACGGGGACGAACCCGATAATACCCACGGGTCGATGGAAACGTCCTCTCAGTCTCGATTAACCGCCGGTTATCGAATACAGATCGATATGGTGGGGGGCAAGTCACCTGACGACTCACACCCTTCTCCTCCACTCCTACACACGGACTTTCCAGTGAGGTGAGAAGGCATGTTACAACAGTGTTATCTGTGGCCACAAAACCATAGAAACGTAACCTTTTGAGTAGAGACCTGAAAAATTCGCGGATTCATATCGTGAAATGCTACAATTCAAATAATTATACCTCAATGCTGCTTCTGCCGTTGGTTCACTGCTAATCTGGTCAATTAGAGACCCTCACTCATAGAAGTGTTGAATCACAGGCTACCCAGTCGAAACGATTCACATGTCAACAGCCAATGAACAGTTGGCATTTGCCCGACTGTGTAGAGGATAGTGGAGTCTATACTGAAGGTCATTGAACCCGCGAATTTTTCCGGTCTCTACTTTTCAGTAAAAAAATCACTAATTTAATCATAATAATTCAATTAAAATAACTTTACGTAAAAATTTTAAATTGAAATAATTAGAGGAAAATGCTTTTTAATATGGTATCAGCGAAAAAAGAAAATGGTATTCATTTTAACGCGAATTCGTAAAGTTGTTTTGGTGAATCTGTGAATAATTTCACCTGATGGCAAGTTGATCACTGAATAAGTGCTACTAATTGTAACAACTATTCTTGACGTTTTACATGATGAATTCATGCAAACCATTAGAGCTGCCTTGTTTGCTTTTTGAGTAGAATCGTGTATTGCACTCTGTGCAACATGTTTACTGCTACACTGGAACCAAATTTAAATTGAAGTACTTAACTATTTCTGCTCCCAACAATCCTTTACTGTCCAGTACATAATATTTTGTAAATTTGCGTGACCCGTATGGACAGGAATGTGTCTGTGAGGGTGAGGCGAGATGATAAGCGCGACTCTCGCAGGTGCTTCTAGCGCGGTGTCGCCTCTAAGCGGCTACGGACTGGCGCGCAGTCTTCTCGTCGTGCGTTGGGCAACTGTGATATTTTATCCGGTAACCAGTAAGCATAACTAAATTCGTCGGAGAACTTAGATAAATATGTAATGCAATCCGTGGAGTGCTTTCAATTATCTCTACCGGGTATTTCATGCCTTAAAAAAATTATTTTTAAATTACACGTCTAAACTATTTTCACTATTCTAAAAATACAGTTAAAAAATATCGGATCAGAAATATTTATTCGCTCTCAAAATATTCTTGAATGTTTTTCTTAAACAGAAACTACTCGAATATCTTGAGTTGTTTTCAAATTGCGTTGTTATTACTGAAGCTTTGAAAATTTATGTGTGCCCAGATAGGCCTTAAGAGCAAGATGCTGCTACGAAAACCTTGTAAGTAGTATTGTGTACTTATGTTAGTACAAATGTAATGTTATTTTATGAACATCGTTTGTTTTTATTGTATTTTTTATTGGATTTTGTTCTTTGATTGTGTTTGTGCTTAACAAGGATTATTTTTAAACACACTTGTTGTGTATATATATATATATATATATATATATATATATATATATATATATATATATATATATATATGAGTAGGAGACGATATGTTTGCTAGATAACCCAGTTTTAACCAAATGCGAAAATAAGCGTTTCAGATCATTTTAGAAATGATTATGCGTGAATTTTGGTGTTTCATGGTATCTACATGATTGTGGCAGACGATCAAAAAAAAAAAATAGTGCTGCGGAACTAAACTGGAAGTGCACCAAGACCTTAGAGGTGAATCTAGGTAGAAAGGAGAACCTGTTTACCTTTCGTGCTCACGAAGTGCATTTCGTTGTTCGAAGCACACATTCGCGTCCCGAAAGAGCGAGATGGTTGGTTAAGCAGGAATCAAGATTTCACTCTATTTCTCAGCTTGAACCATTACCTACACTGACAACATTAACTACATAAAAAACAATAAAATCATTCAGAGAAAGTTGCAAATTAAATCGCATAAATTCCGTAGGTAAATTCGTGTAAAAGTACAAATCGTTTGTTTTATTAAGCTTGATATGTTTAAGTTTACTTTATTAAATGTAAAAAAATTTGCACTTATCAAATATAGGTAAAAATAATATTTAAATGAATTTTATAAAAATATCTATATCGTTCATTTCAAATAATATAAACGATAAATGTTTCATTAAAGTTTTAAAAACTAAAACATTATAACTACAGCAAAAAAATAATAATTGGAAATAGTTAACTTCCTTGACTTCAAGACGCGGTCTTCAAATCAGAAACGTTTTATTTGCATTATTTTAATGTGAAGTTATATTCGCTAGTAGCATTATTACTTTATTTGTTTATGTTATTTAATATTTTTCGCGGGTTAGTAAAATAAATACTGATTATAAATAAAAATAATAAACACTATTTTGTGTTTTTTTGAGTATTTCTATTCTTGTATTTCATATATATATATATATATATATACACACACACACACACATATGCTTAAGCTAGTTGGGGGGTGCCCCCAATCCCCCTCATGGTTTTTTTTGGATAGAAATTTGAAGAGTGTAGCTTTATATTTTCGAAGAAAAAAAAAACATAATTTGTAGTTTACATAAATATATTTCTACAAAAAAAAATGACACTTATAGGACAGCTTGTGTACTTTTATTTGGTAGACATATCCGCACTTCCAACTGCCTTGAATATGATAGTTTGATTTTGTAGGTGTCGCATGAGTATTAAAAAAAAAGACTTTAAATAAAACACTTAAATCTAAGTTAAAAGCAAAATTAACTTGTGAACGATAAAACTACGACAAATTATCATGGAAAATACATTTAGGCCTCATAAATTTCTATTGGCATGCCAAATGTAGTTGTAAGTTAAGCGTGGGAAATATTGGAAACATGTTTTCAATAATTTAATTTTTTTTGACGTTACAATGTCTAATAAATCGATGATCGCCGGCTGCACGCACGAAAAAGTGTCCCGTTACGCACATTGGCCCGTTACGCTGTTTCCCGTTACGCTCATTGTACGCTTGCGCCGCATATATCTCTCTTCCACTCGATTGGAACAGCCATCGATTTGACTATTTCGAGGTACATTAAACTTTAAACACTCCCATTCGTTTCCTACTTTTCCTATCATCGTCCTATCGTTAACAGAATAACACAGATTGGAAGAAGTTAAATAGCAAACATGTATATAAGTTATAGGTAGGATAATCTCTTCGTTAAAGTAATAAAAAATTTTGAATTAAATAGTGCAAATAAAAGTAAATTTATCAATTAAACTGTAGATTTCTTTTCTCTTCTTTTTATCCATACAAAATAGTGATAATTCAATAAAAATGATTCAATTTTATTCTTAAAAGTATGCAATCATTTCATCAATGTTTTGTTATGACGTTATCACGTTAAACTATCGTCCGTATACCGACTTTGCAGACAACCATTTTTTAATATACTAATTTTGTTTTAACAAAGTTCGAGATACGACAACCAGTCACTGGACCTTAATCTTGGATAGTTAATAAAGACATGGGTTTCTTATAACTGCAAATTGAAATCTCGGTGCTCTTGTCGGGTTGTTTCGCAAACCACGTGCAGGTATTCGGTGACCAAATGTTCCAGCGGCTGTGTTGTTGTTCGCCGGTGGAAAGTAGGCTGCGAACGCCGGGCAGCGCCTGGCTTTGGAATGAGTGGAGGGGAGATGATGATGTGGGAAAGTGATGCAGAAGGGGAGGGTGAGAGAGGGGGACATCGAGGATATAAATACAGGTGCCGCTGGACGCGCGGGCCATACAGTGTTGCCACCCGTGACCAGACAACATGCAGGTGAAAGGAATACTGGCTCTGGTGGTCGCCACAGCTGCAGTGGCCTCCTGCTACCAGCTGCGTGAGTCTTATAGAGTGTCATTCATAGATCAGAAGAATCACTTAACATATAAATGCCTTCATTTTTTAAATTCAGAATACTTTATTAGGAATATAATTCCTGTAAATTTTCACTGTTCTTAATGTGATAGTTAGAGACCGGAAAAATTCGCGAATTCATTTCGCAATAGGCTAAAATACAAATAGTTATACCTCAGTGCTGCCTCTGCTATTGGCTCACAACTCACCTGGGTGACTCTGGGCCAATGAGAAACGCCCGACCAAAGCTTTGTCGAATCACAGGCTGCTACGATGGGACGCCTCACATGACAGCAGCCAATGAGTGGGTGATATTTGACCGAGTGTATGTAGAACTATGGAGTCCATCCTGCAGGTCATTGAACCCGCGAAGTTTTCCGGTCCCTAGTGATAGTTGAAAAGTATTTTTTTTTTAAATAACAAATTTTTAATAATTCGATTTATTTATAATTTTTTATTTAAAATTATCTTTTCATGTGATAAGTTTAGGGTACTTCACCTTGTGTACCACACAACCACACAAATTTTTGCAAAGTAAATAAGAAAAGATATAATATAAAACGCTTATCTAATACAGACAAAATTAATTATCAAAAATGTAAAAACATTTTTTTCAGAGTTTAGAGCTCAATACGAACTTAACAAACAAATTGTAAAACACCCCTTGGTAAAGAATTAAATAACTAAAATAATGTCGATGAACAAAAAAAAAGTTTAGATTATCTCAAAAATTTACAAGAATTGTTATAGACAGAAAATTTTAAATTTACTTGCTACTATAGTATTCAAAGTTTAAAAAAATGATATGTTATAGGCAGAAAGTTTTAAATTTACCTGCTACTATAGTAGTCAAAGTTTAAAAAAAATGATATGATGTAGTAAATTAAAAACAATGTACCAAGACATGACTATCATACAATTGCTTATTAATCAAATAAATCACTTGTTTTCCAACCTTGGTAGAATATTGGTCACCGTACTAAGTCGTTAGTAGGATATTTACTGGGCATTGTCTAGTTAATAGCTTAATTGAGTATAAGTAATTGTATAAGCCATCTTCCACACTTTATTGTACAAAGCAAGAGAATTTTTTTAATATTGTGTAAAATAAGCATTTAAAATCTTAGTGCAAAACCTTTAAAATTTCAATAATAATAGCTTTCAATATTAATCTTATTTCAGATATCATCAGAAAAATATATTATTTTACAATACACTTAGAAGTGTTCTAGTTTGTTCTCCATGACCAAAACGGGTGGTTGAAGGAATCGAACTAACAATTTTATATGAAATATTAATTGTATGTTAGTTCTGTTGTTTCAAAATAAATTTTTTAAATTACATAAAAATAAATATTTTGGGTGTAGGTAAACTAGCAAACTTAAGTACAGCAAACTTGAGTACAAAAATTTTCAACCAGATAAAATTATATTACTTATTTTAATAAAAAAGCACGTGCTCTTGTAGGATTATAATTCTGTTACTTTTATATGTAAAGACTGTAAAATAATTATTTTTCTGATTAAAAATTATTTTATTGTTTTTTGTAGTTGGTTTTTATCCAAAGTAAAACGCGAAATAACTTTCCATCAAAAATGATTGAATTCGTCACTGATTTCGGTTCTTCAAGCTGTGCAAAAAATTGAAAGATTGGTTTAGAATATAAATTTATAACAAAAACTATCACGGGAAACATAAATATAACATAACAACGTAGGGTGACCTGTATGATATATCAGAGTCAATTTTAATCGGTTGTATTCGAAAGTGACCTGTGTGGTCGAGAAATAAGCCCCAGGGAAGTTTTCTAAACGCTATCTTTTTTTTTGCACTGTGATTATTTTTATGTTGTAAATGCGACAGAAATATATATATATATATATATATATATATGATATTTGTAAATTTTTACATTTACATGAAAACAATTGTAAATTACAAAATTGTTTTCACTGTAATACTGGGTTCTGATTCTCGCCCGGGCATTTATGCTTTGTGTGGTCCCAGTATTTGAATTTCCCCGAATATCATTCCAGTATTAACTGCGCATATTAATAATCTCGGTAAAACTAAATAAAGTGAAATTGTGGAATATTCGAATATCTTTCGCATGGTTAATTGAAATTCAATTAAATCATAATAAAATTATGGGCTAAATGCTTAGTAGTAAATTCTTAGAATTGTCTCGAAAAACGTATTTCACGTACTATGCAAAAAAAAATTGGTTGTCTGTAAAGTCGGATTACGGACGATAGTTTAACGTGACGTCATAAAAAAACATTGATGAAATGATTGCATACTTTTATAAGTAAAATTGAATCATGTTTATTGAATTATCACTATTTTGTATGGGTACAAAGAAGGAGTGAAATGAAATATAAAATTTAATTGATAAATTTACTTTTATTTGCACTCATTAATTCAAATATGTTTATTACTTTAACGAAGAGATTATTTTAACTATAACTTTTATACATGCTTGATATTTAACTTCTTCCTATCTGAGTTATTCTGTTAAGAATAGGACGATGATTCGAAAAGTAGGAAACGAATGGGAGTGTTTCAAGTTTAATGTGCCTCGAAAAAGTCAAATCGATGGTTGTTCCAATCGAGTGGAAGAGAGATAGATGCGGCGCAAGCGTACAATGAGCGTAACGGGACACAGCGTAACGGGACAATGTGCGTTCCGGGACACTTTTTCGTGCGTGCAGCCGGCGTTCATCGATTTACTAGACGTCGTCACGTTAAAAAGTAGATGTGTGTTGTACAAAGTTGCAATAAGTATATATTTCTTGCGGTATTACAAACCATTTCTCAAACATCTGGTCTCCGGGATAATCTGTTGTGAAAGCCACGGGAGTTTGTAATCCCCGTGTGGTCCGCGGATGTGGGTCGCTGGAGCCGCGGCGCGGGGTCAATGACCCGCGGGTTCGGCTGGACGGCTTCTGTCGCTCGGCCTTCCAGCCGCAGCGAGGCGCCGCCGACGGCAAAGAAGGGGAAAAGTCACGTGCGTGTCACGCTTCAAAACCCGCACGACGTCGCGTGCGCACGTGAGCTACACGACCCGCTATGAATTTGACGTCGTTGTTAGCTTCAATTCTGGTTCTGACCTTTTATTAATCTCAACTATCTCATGAAGCTCACATACTTGCAACATCTACGCTTACATTTGATTAGAGAACTGCAAATTTCGCGGATTCAGTGACCTCCAGGATAGACTCTACTACGGTCTACACACTCGGGCAATTGCCCACCTGTTCATTGGCTGCTGACTTGTGAGTCGTCTCGACTGGGTGTCTGTGATTCGACACTTCTTTAAGCGAGGGTCTCTAATTGGCAACACGTATTTCGTAACAACACCAATCACGATAATCCAGTGCGAAAGCAAACGCGTCCTGAGTGGCAGTGACAGTAGTCGCATGCACTTCGTGTCTTGCGTCTCTTCGACTGAAAAGGCACTATGGGAAACGAGGAAATTCAGAGAATAAAAATTCTTGTGTCACCTGCGTGAATGTATTCATACAAATGATTTTAAAGTAGCTTAGAAAATAATATCATTAGGTAAATCCTACTCTTAGTTACGGGTGAGTATAGGAAGGTGCAGTTCCATAGTAGTAGGGCCTATTCATTCCTTTCTAATTATATAAATCCAAAAATTTAAAAAACTAACAAATAATTTTTATTTGAACGGCAGTACAAACATTTTTGCTGTAGGAATAGCAAATATTTTAGTTAATATATAAAATTTATAAGAAGAACTCCACCGATACAGGATACACAAATATTTGAAATATATATATATAAAGTATGCAAGTATACAATTGTACAGATGAGAGTACAGATATGCGAGTGTATAAAAATGTGTGCATCTATCTGAGTGCCGGTGCCTGCGAGTGAGCAAGTATGCCATTGACCAAATATGCAAGAGCGCAAGTATTCAAGCGGACAAGTACGCAAGTGAGCAAGTACATGCAAATGTTCCATCGAGTGCTGCTGCTATAACATCTGTGTTTTCGGAAAATAATTTCACAGATAATGAAGTACACAAAGGAATTTCACACTGGAGGTTCACATTTTTAACAAATATTTAGACAAAAAAAGTGCATCGAGTTCTTTCATTTTTCTAAATCTCTATTTTATTTGCTTTGAGCGTTATCCTTTATTTCAATACGCTTTTTCGTTGGCTCTGATGTCTTCAATGCTTTAAATTACTCTACCGGCTGTACAAAGAAATAATCTACACTAATAATAAAACAGTTCGAGGCAAAAATTCTGTACATTAGATGAAAAGATGAAAAAACTACTGTAAAAAGCTATTTACATTATCAAGAAATAAAAAAAATATGGTCTTTAAAATTTTTACTTTTTCGTGTGTTTGTTCGAGCATCAATCGAAAACTACTAAACGGATTTTCACAATTTTTTTTTATTAGAAAGGTTTTTGGCGAACTAAAAATCTAGGCTGTATATTATAAGAGCATCCCACCCCTAAAGGGGTGAAAAAGGAGTAAATATGGTTATAAGATTTTTAATTTTATCTCTGAAACTAATAAGCTAGAAAAAATATATATTCGGCAACAATAATTAACATACAAAAACATTCAAACTAATATTGAAAATTGGGTCAATATCAACGCCTAAGGGTTGGAAAAAGGGTAAGTATATTTTTAAGATGAATAATAAATTGTAACTCCGAATTAAATTGAGGGTAATAATTTATATTGGGTACCAATAAATCATATACGAAAACTACCAACCACAATTTTTATATTTACGAAATTTAACTCCTAAGGGGTGAACAAGGGTAAGTATGGTTTTAAGTTAAGTAAATCTTTCTTTAAAATAAATTAAACAAAACAAATTATTTTAGGTATGTACCAATAATAATGATACGTTTAGTACCAACCATATTTTACTAGTTTGTGAAATTCAAACACTAAGATTGGTTGAGGGGGTAGGTGTGCTTTAAGGAAATATTTCTACGATGAATGGTTTATTTTGAAAAAAAAAAATTCATAACAAAAATTCAGAAATAATTTGTTTATCAATACCAATTTTTTTACCTTTCCCAGAGTATTTGTTTAACATAAATAAAACAGTTTTTTTATTTTTAACTGTAATTATTTTTTGTTCCAGCTGAGTTCATCAAGCCATGCAAGAGGAACGATAACGAGTGTCTGAAAAAAACTCTTCAATCCGTGATCCCGAAGCTTGGGAAAGGTAAGCCACGACGCTTCTCCTGCGGTTACCAACACATACACTTTTAATCACCAAATTGAAACAGTTTAAGCCACTAACCACGTCCTAACGTTTATGACTTTAGCCAGCGCAGTCAGGGTAAGTTTTGTGAATGATAATGAGTCTTGGCAGGGGCGCAACAACAGGGGGGGGGGGCAAGGGTATTCCCCCCCCCCTCTGAAACCATGAAGTGGTGGCAAACAGAGGCAAAGAAAGTGCTGTGTAATCAATTTTTAGATAATAAAACTGCTTAAATAGCACCATTTTCCACCTTGAAGTACAAATTTTCCCGGGGGAGGACCCCCGGACCCCCCGCTTCAATAGCGGGGGATTGATGATTCTTTATAAAAAGTTATATTGCCCCCCTTTGGAAATTTAGTTGTTGCGCCCCTGAGACATGGTAAGCCTGATTAAATTTTAAAAAATTGTTAAGTTGCTTACCTAATTTGGTTAACGTACAGTAATCAAACGGTAATGCCCCCAGTCTACACCAGCACAATCTAGCAGCAGAATTTTTTTTTCTGTTCAAAACATGCACATAAAAAAAATCGCTTGCTTCCTAACCTGAATTAGAACATGGCCGAAGGATCACAAAAAGTTTAGCCTCGTCGTCTTTTGAGGCTTGGCAAAAGATTCTCTTCAGAAATGCGTCGTCGTCCCTAAAGGGAACTGAAATCACGTTTGGACGGGAAAATTTTCCTGCCGGCAGGTTACCGGCCGTTCGGCCTGCTGCCGCTGGACCCGATGCGCGTGGAGGAGCTCGTGGTGGACTACAAGATGGACGACGTGGAGGGCAAGATGGCCGTGAGGAACGCCGACACGTACGGCCTCGCCGGGATACGCATCCAGGACGTCAGGTGAGCTCACACGCCGAGCTGTGCTGCCGAGTGTCACAGATTTACCGTACACACAGTCAATTTTTATGTTAATGGAAAATAAATATTGACACAAAAATACAGATATTTGTAAATTTTTACGATTTACATGATACCAACTATATAACTATAAAAAAAATGGTTGTCTGTTAAGTCGGTTTACGGACGACAATTTAACGTGACAACGTCAAAACAAAACATTGATGAAATGATTGCATACTTTTATGAATAAAATTGAATCATTTTTATTTTAATAATAAAGGAATATATACTTGAAATTTTAGATACTAGTAATCAGATTTTTAAAATGCAAGAATAATTAAGCTTTATTGCCGAAATTGTTGTTGTAACAAGCAATGAAAACCACATTAACTTTTCACTTCACTTTATAGACGAAAAAGTTCACGTGTAGATGACTTGAAATTAATTTTAAAAACTGGGGTTTATCTATAAAGTTTAAATATAATTATGAACAAGTATTCGTATAAATAAACTGTAATCAAATATCTATCATCAATTATATGAATCACCATAATTTTTTAGTCAATTGTAACAACCTATTATTACCTACTGCACTCGCCAACAGCGTAACGGGACACAGCGTAACGGGACACAGCGTTACGGCACACAGCGTAACGGCACACAGCGTAACGGGGCACATCGTAACGGAAATGAGCGTAACGGGACACAACGTAACGGAACAATGTGTGTAACGGGACAATTTTCCGTGGGTGCAGCCCCGTTCATCGATTTATTAGACGTTGTCACGTCAAAAGTGCTCGCAGTAATACTGGGTTCAGATTCTTATCCGGACATTTAAGCATTGTGTTGTCCCAGAACCTACGACAGTTATATAAACTTATTTTTAAACCGTTCCCTGAATAGCTTTCCAGTATTAATGGCGCACAATAATAAGCACAATGAAACAAATAAATTCAAATTAATCAATATTTAATTATCTTTTCAACGGTTCAAAAATACTATGCTTACATGAAAGACAAATTTAAATATAAAATTATGAGCCAATTTTTACAAGAAATACTAAGTTTTATTTTTATAAACCTACTTCACATCTATATGCAAAAATAATCATAGCTACGTGTTGTGCAAATTTAAAATATAGGCCTATTTATTTTAGTATTATAACTATTGCTTGGCCCATGGTTTCCAAACGTATCTTTTGTAAATGTACAGAAATACTTTTCCTGTGTGTATTACTGATTTAGACCTCCAGTTACGGAACTTTGTTGGGTTATTGGTTAAGGAAACTTAAAAACATAATGACACGTTCTGCATTATCGTACAATTACCATCCCAACTCATGTATAGATTATGTTAAATGTGAAGATATACTATCTGTACCTTCAACAAGAGCACTAAACAATTTGGTGGCCATACGGCAAACGAACATATCAACTTCCCGAATAACGTGTTTTTAATTATATCATAGTTTAACGTCTGAAAAATGTATTTTTATTATTTGTCTCATTTTCACTGTAGGAAAATTAAATTTAAACACAATTTAATTTACGTTTGGTTGCGAATAAATAAAATAAATATCCTTATTACAACGCGCTTAATGGTCGACGCATTTGAATCATTGTTGAATCTGTAAAGTGCTACAGAGCTTCTCAGTGTCGATAATCTGATATTTAATGAAGTATATTAAATTAAAATACGTTGCATACTTGGTTTAATGTGTTAATATTAATATTTCTTGATGACAAGTTTTTTATATATATTTTAAACATCTTATTTTATACCAGGTGACTATTAATCCCGTTAAAAAATGCGTCCATAGGACAGATGTAGAAGTTGCAATGATAGTAGCAGTACATTGAAAAACTAGTTTCTTGGTTTTCTTATTTGTGAATGTAATAACCAATCTTACACCGCGCATATTTAAGAACGTAAAATGATTAAATGATAATTTTCACATTAACAGGTGTTTTATTAATAAATGTGCAAACTTTATAAATAAATTAACGTAACTTATAGAGGATGTAGTATTGGTTTTCGTATTCCTCTGTTCGGTGCCGATTTGCAAGTTTTGGGCAGGAGAAACGTAAGAGTTGGATCTTATCCAAGATAGGTATACGGTTAGCATTCTACGACTCGTGTGAGTAATAAACTTACTGCAGGACACTCTTTGAAGACTGGGCTTAGGAGTAGCTTTTTTTTTCTTACGGCCTCGTGGATGCTAGCCTCGGACACCACACGCAGAGAACTGGCTTTACGGGAAGCGACCTCGACAACAACGTTGAGACGTTCCCAGCCAAGTCTTTAAGGGGCCCGCCTCTTCAGGGTGTATGTGTGTGGGGCGGGATGATGATAAGTGCGACGCTTGCTTGTACTTCTAGTGCGATATCGCCTCTGAACTGGCGCGCAGTCTTCTCGTCGTCACAGGATAACTGTGAAATTTGAGCGGTTATCGTAACATTATATGGCGTAGAAATGAAGATAAAGTTGTAATGCAAGTCCCTTACGTGCTTTCAAGAATTTGTACCGGTTGTTTACGCCCTAAACATTACTCTGAAAACATGCGTTTTTAGCAATTTTAACTATTCTGAAAATACAATTTAAAAACTTAATCCAAAATCAAAAGTTTCGGTCCTCAGCGAAATGTTAAATACTTTTCGTAAGCAGAGCCCACTCGGATATGTTGAGTAGTTTTGAAATCGCGTTGTTTTTCCCCGAAGCCTCTGCGCACCGTGTGTGTGCCCGGGTAGGCGGGGGCCTTAAACACACGCCTGTTGTACTTCTACTCGCATGTGGTTTCTTAACTCCAAGGACTCACACCGCAACGCTCGCGCATTGCGCTCAAGGCAGAGCCTCATTGCGCACTCACTCACATCGTGCAATACTCAAACACTGTCAGCACTCGCGAGAGAGGCCATTGTAGTTGAGGGACTTCGTTAAGATCATACTTATATAGATTAATATGTAAAGCCTGAGTCTGAATTATGACGGACTGACCTCGGGTGCAGGCTAATCACAACAAAATAAGCTGAAAAATCATAATTTACTGTGAAAATGGGTTCCCAACGAATTTTTATTCTATATAATAGATAAATCATTATTTTTGTTAGAAAACTGGGCGAATGAATTATGTATAATTAAAAGACATTTTGCAATCACAAATAATTTTATCACTTTACAATTAATATTTAATTGAAATAATTGCTATAATCTTTATTTTATACATATATGTGATTGGTTACTATCCTCTATTATTTCAAATAATAATTTTGCTACTTTGACGAAATTCGTGGTGGTTGTAGAATATCTTTTGAATATACATTTTTATTGTCGCTCAGTGATCTATCTCAGATACTTTTTCTATTATTAACAATGAAATTAGTATCTTTGAAAGATTTGTGCAATGGGAGTGCATGACTTGATATAAGCTTTTGGACATACGCCATTGCTAAGCACTTTTTCTGTGCTGTCATAATTTGTGGGTTTTTTTTCTCGATATATTCTGTTTTGGAAAACTATTGTGTTTGTTTCGTCTTTTCGTTTTGTCATGTTTTTGTCTCGTTCCAAATGTTGTGCTGATTTTTTTTGGTTCAATTTTTGTGCTGTCATCATTTGTGGTTTTTTTTTCTTTCTCTAAGTCCATTTTTCTTTGTTTTTCATTGTTTGTTGACCATATCTATTCCTGTTATTGAATATTTTGTGGTGTTTGTATCCTGTTAACAACAGCAATTATTTGCTTAATTTGTGTTTTTGTCTTTTGGGTATTTTTTTAGTTTTCTTCTACAGAAAAAGTGCTTAGCAATGGCGAATGTCCAAAAGCTTACATAAAGTAATGAAATTATTGTTAAACCCCTACCACAGAGACGTATACCAGCCTCTTCAGACCGCAAGTCGTACAGATGTTTTCAAATGGTTTTGTCATGATGAAGCGGCGGTCGAAGTTGGTCAGGATTCAGACTCGTCCTGTATATATGTACTGATTGGGAACAGAGAGGACGCTCGCAGTAAACGGACCGGTTTAACTTGGAGTACCTTAGTCAAACCCCTACACCATTTTGTTTTTTTTTAATTCGTCGCTGCTCAATATAATCTTATCCCTAGAGACCTTCAAAATTCGCGGATTCATTCGGTGATAGGCTGAAATTCAAACACATATACCTCTTAGATAATTTTGCTATTGGCTTACTGTTCATCTGGATGAATCTCAACCAGTTATAAACCCTCAACCAAAGAAGGATCGAATCACAGACAAACCAGCTGAGACGAATTACAAGTCGGCAGCCAATGAACTTGCGTTATTCGCCCGAGTGTACAGCGGTATGTGCAGTCTATCCTGAAGGCCATCGAAACCGCGAATTTTGCAGGTCTCTATTTATCCCTTATTTATCTCTGACCAAATTGATGTAAACGATATGTTAGTAAAATTTCTAATTAGCTTATTCGCAGTCTGATATGAACACAAAATACTGTTAAGAATGCGAGCTTAATACTTCGAACAAAAAAAAACAAACATTACATTTGTTTTTAAAGTGGGAGAGATAGGAAATTACTGACAACAAATATCGTCAACATTTTTTGAACTTTAGATTTTAAAACAATTGGTCTTTGTTGGAAAACTACGTATAAACAATAATTTAAATTAACTTATAATAATAATGATTAGGCACACAGAAACAATTAATTGGACATACAGCATTACAGATTTACACTGGTTGTTATGGAAAAAAAAATTCAAAATACAAAAAATATGAAACCCAGAACAACACAGCCAACAGATGGACCCAGTGATGAAACTAAACAGGTATTATGGACAACACAACGAAGAAAGCACAACCGAAAACAATCAAACTTTAAAAACCAAACAGATTAATAATTTCGTGGAAGGAATTAAGTCGTGAAAAAATAACAGCTAGAGGAACACAGTGGGCTAACAACGAAGAGAAAATTTCAACAGAAAGAGTAAATGCAGGCAAAATACCAAACCTAGACAAACACAGCAAAAATAACGAGGAAAACAAACAGGTATTATGGCTAACATTACTATGACATCCCCGCCGAACATAGCAGGCTTCCTGCGACAAAACAGTTGCAACATTTTTTGGAGCTGTCATCTGTTCCCTTCATCAGGTACAAACGGACTGCAAAGGGCGTACGTGCAATGAATTTAACTAAATCAAAGCTCCCCATTGCACGAGTCATTTAAAGATCGTAGCCACACATAGTTAACTCTGTGAAGTTTATGACGTTTCTGAGAGTTGACTACATATTTTAATATAAAAAAGTCATTTGTAATTACCTTACTATATGATAAACAACCATAACAAAACTGTTATATACGATATTTTATGGGTGATATTTGTAAATAATTCAAGGTGTGATCTGTGCTTAAACAAAAAAAAAATTAGTTGTCTGTAAAGTTGGTTTACCGACGATAGTTTAACGTGACAACGTCATAACAAAACATTGATGAAATTATTGCATACTTTTATGAAGAAAATTGAATCATTTTTATTGAATTATCACAATTTTATATGGATACAAAGAAGGAGTGAAATGAAATCTACATTTTAATTGATAAATTTCTTTTATTTGCACTCATTAATTCAAATATGTTTATTACTTTAACGAAGAGATTATTTTAACTACAACTTTTATACATGTTTGCTATTTTAACTTCTTTCAATCTCTGTTATTCTGTTAAGGATAGAACGATGATAGGAAAAATAGGAAACGAATGGGAGTGTTTCAAGTTTAATGCGCCTCGAAAAAGTCAAATCGATTGTTGTTCCAATCGAGTGGAAGAGAGATAGATGCGGCGCAAGCGTACAATGAGCGTAACGGGACAATGTGCGTAACGGGACACTTTTTCGTGCGTGCAGCCGGCGTTCATCGATTTATTAGACGTTGTCACTTCAAAAAAGAAAATGTTATCAAACAATCATACATATATTTTAGCTACCCCTCAAGAAGTCGCAAGCACTCCGTCAGTCGTCAGAGACCGCGAGCAACGTCGGTTTGGCGGGGGACCACCAACTCGCCACGCAGGAGAAAGTGTGCGAACGGGAGCTAAACTTGGCCTGATGCGGGTCCAACCCCTGCCTCGTTATGCAACCACCAATAGCCGGTCATTTTTTTTTTTACCTGAATTATAGACTTGCCGGTTGATCCCCCTTGGGGTATTCACGTCGGCGGGTATTCTGTTCCCGAACCTAGTGGGACTCCGGAAAAGAATCGCACATCTCCACTCTTGCAGCAAATGGGCTCGTTAATATCACTTATTGCTTTTGGAGTTTGCTCGGCTCACTGGGTTGTAGCCACGTCGAAGGCAAAGAAAGATATCACCGACTTTTCGGTCGACGTTTGCAGTCGCCATCATCAGGGTAGCAGTTAACTACTGAGGCTATAGAAGTTTCATCCTGCCTGAGATAGGAGTTTTCCCTTGATTTACTGCAGCTGTGGGCCAATCAGAACCTTCATTTTTTTTCTTGTTGGTTGATTGGCCAGAACACCAGCCAATCACAGGAAATCGACCAAACAAACAAGCTACCGTAAATATGTCTTCTTGGTTTCAAAATATATTTTCAGGCCATTACGATAATTGTTGACAGTTTAATATTGCAAGTTAACCTTCGTTTGGACAGAGATCACGCTTTAGGATATTTTCTAACGCTACAAAATAGTCTCTATTGACAGTTATACCCGTTGGAGGCCCCCTCAAAATTAAAAACAACACTTAACGCAAATGAAATCACAGGGAAACTATTTGTAGTAGCCAGTCAGTATTTAATTTCATTATTGAAATAAATAATGTTCTAAATTTAATTTTTTTTAAATCTTTAAATGGCCAAAGAACCAAGATAGCGGTTTTTTTTTCTGTTTACACTTCAGTAAGGAATATAATACACCTTTTGCTATTTATTTTAGTAAAATTATTTTCAAAAGATGATCAATAAGTTGAAAACATTGCGCAGATATGTATAATTGTTATGATATTACGCCTAGAAAATGTATTTTGAAAATATTTGCGGCATCCCCTCAAATACTAGAAAGGTATAGTGTTGATCGTACAGGAGACTACCTATTCAAATATTAATGACGAGAAAAACGAATAGAAATCAGTGTGGCGTGTGCAACGGAGCCTTGTGGTCGTGGAAGCGATATCCCAGGGACGTGTTTCGTATGACGGCCGGGAGAGGCAGCACCTGGCGCAGTCGCAGGATCGCTCGCTTGCGCAACGGAGGACGGACAAGAGACCATCGTGTCAAGGCGAGCCGCAAGCCGAGAGTTTCCCCCTCCCGACGACTTCGACTGGATCCCCCCTCCCTCCGCCCGTTTCCACAAACCCCCCCCCCCCCCCCCCCCGGGCTGTCACATTCCGCGGCGAAGGCCCGACGCACCTCGGCTTTCAGGGGAAGGGGTTCGAGTCCCGAGCAGCGCACTGGTGTCAATGTGTAACTGTTGGCAACATTGAAACAATCAGAAATGTCATTCGTCCAGGAACCCTATCGGTGCGATTAACGGCTGATACATGTTGAATCCATTATTTACTCTGATTTAATTCAGATTTTTTTTTTTAATTTGGAAGTTAAATGTAATTTTATGTTAAGTAAATAATTAATTCATCAACATATAGAAATACATAGAAATGGTCTCACTAAGCCTACGAAATGTCAATATCATGCTGCTGCTTCAAAACCAACATGATGGGTTTTTGAAAAATGGAGATTTACTTATCGTGTTAATGATACAAGTAAAAATGTAATTTTTTTTCCAATGATCACATAAATACCGAAAAAAAAAAAAAAAACTTCAAAGTTAACGAAACTGTCAAAATATTAATACCAAGTCATGAATTGGTGGGAGGGAGGGTGGACGTTATTTAAAGTTCCTCTGCAACAAGTTTAACAGAAATATTCTCGTAAATCTAAAGATATTTGTACATTTGTACATTTATATGAAAACAAATTTATCACTTCAGTTATGTTGGGGTTTCGGATTCTTACCCGGACTTCTATGCTTTGTGTTGTCCCAGTACCTCAAATATTTAAAGTTATTTGTAAGCCGTTACCTCAATAGCTTTCCAGTATTTTCTGTTAACATTAAAAAGCATAATAAAACAAAGTAAAGTCCAATTATTTGATACTCGATTATCTTTTCCATGGTTTGAATAAAATTAAAGTATAAAATTTTGCGCTAGTTTTCGTAAGAAATATTCAATATAATCTAACAAAAACAACTTATATCTAACATACAAAAATAAGCGGAGTCATGTGTTGTACAAAGTTACTATATCTTTCGTATAGCATTGTAAACTATTTCTTGCCAAATGGTATAGAAAAGAATCTTTTGTAAATTTTTTTTTCTGTGTGGTGATTAGAAAATAATCGATGGCCCAAACATTAATCTGTAAAATAAATAAGTAAAAAATTGTGATAAGGCCCAGTGATAAGGCTCTGTACTCACGTTCCGGAAGACCCGGGTTCGATTAACAGTTTGTCAGTCCTGATTTTTGTTTTTCCATGGTTTTACCAACGACACACCTGTCATTGCCGTTCCTTCATTAATATATCCCTGTTGGAATAATAATAATACGATATGTATTTTCTTGTGATATCGCTCGCAACGTGACGTAAAGCCTAAATTTAATAAAATATATAGATTATATTATCAAACAATGGAATATAAAATTTGAGTCCTATTATCTGAGAACCAGAAATTTTTCTCTCTCTCTTGTACACATCTAGTAAAACAACAAATAGTTCTACGAGTTAACGTCTCTAAAAATATATATACAATTTAAAATAACTATCACTTAATTCAATTTCTTTTACACACTCTTGATATACGCATGCTCTTAATATACTAGGCCCCTGCATAGACCAATGAACAAAACCTGATCCCAACAATGTACGACACATTGGCAAAAAAAAATAAATGTTAAAACTGTTTCCCATCGCGTGCACTTTTGACGCACATTGGATTTATAAAGTCCTATAGCAACGTATTTGAACCTTCTTTCAAGATTTCAATGCAGTAAACGTTTTTATATTTTGTGATAAAAACATTTTCACTCAATTAAATGCCAGTTGGACCACTATTTGCAAAGAAAAGCATGTTCATGGTTTATATTGGCTGGTTTTTGTTTCACAGATATGCTGTACTGAAATATCGTAAGCTAATGATGAGCTGACTGATAGGAAACAAGGCTTTTGGTCAATGGCGATGTTATTCAGACATTTTTGGAAATATACTGAAAGATCTAAAAAAGGACCTATAAAACATTTTTTTTTTAAACGTAAACGCATGCCATTGGCACAAAAATATTTTTAATTGTTAACTGCTGGTTGAGTAAGCGTTAGTTAGCTTGCAAAAAAAAAAAAGGAACGGACAGGTGTTGAAATAGAATTCTTACTCTCGCTCTGAAATACGAGCGAGGCTCTAGGCGTGGACGCAGCAGGCGTGAATGTACGAGCTAAATGAGGCCACGGCGGAGCTCGGGAAATGAGGTACGATGTGGTAACCACTCGGTTGGAAAAGAACTCCTCGCAGAACTAATGAGGAGCAATTTCCCGTACCTCATTCAGCCGCCGGAATATTTCTAGAACTAACACGCGTTCCTAATTTTTATCTGTGTCGAACATAACTGAATCGGCACATGCTAAAAGGGCCTCAGTCCAAGCAACTCAGTTTTGAGAAAAACGAATAAATCTGTCTCTAAGCAACCCTTTTAGCGTTCGTTAGAATTTCCCTAGCTAATATTAGCTAACCCGCACGTGTGACTAAATCCCTTTTAGCATAGATAGTTGAAGCTATTCCAGAACATGCGATTTGCATGCTTAACTCATGTTGCTACTTTTTGTGACTGAGGCTCTTTTAGCATGTGCCGATTCAATTGGCATGACGTGCTAATATTCGTAGAATATTTATTTCAAAGCATTTAAAAGAATACAAAATAAAAAGTTTGAGTGTACTGTTAAAATTAAAATTGAGATGTTATGCTCCAAGTGTTTTACACGAAAAATGTAGAGAAAATAATAATATACTATTTTATAAAAGGTTTATTATTTTTAATACTGTTCCAAGAACACGCGTTATTAGGCTGTTTTGGTTATATGAGATTAAAAAATATGTTATAAATAAAATGAAATTATTTAGTTCCACATATTATTTTAGGTTTTTAATATTCTATTTTATTAATTTTTTAAGGTTTAAAAACCCTAAATGTAACAATTCAAATCCTTGGTTACTACCTACTATTTCTAAGTCATTTCACTCAATCCCGCATAGTTTACGCTCATGATGGTTCTACTCTTTCATATATTACTAGATAACAGTTACGTCAAAAACGTAGTTTAAAGACTACTGTTATCTTGGAATTTGCATTTCTATGACTTATTTTTGTACAACGTTCAGACTTACTAGTTTACAAATTTTCGAAAAAATAATATTTTTAACTTTTGCTTCAAATGTGTTTTATAGCTAAGGTGGTATCTTAATGTGAATAAAGATTGAATGGGTTATGTATAGAAGTTACAGATACGTCACGAACACTAATTTAGCTTACATTTTTGTACACGTATGTGTTTAGAAGGTTTAATTTACCAACATACACTATACGTTCTATGCTTCCTGTCACAAACTATGAAAATAATAATAATAACACTGATGTCAAACCTAAGAATAAAAATAAAAAAACAAAAAAAATAATAAATGTTTCCAAGCGCGGATGCAGTCAAGTTCCACCAAACACCATAAATTTGTAAATTGTTTAATTTACGGTCTTTTGGTTTAAAATCATTTCTAAATGCATGACTGCTGCATTTAAGAATACATTTTAGATATTATCTGAGGATACAAATAACAAGATTTTATTAACGAGCAATTTTTGGAGCAAATAGTTTATGATCAAATATTGGCGCTTCTCTAAACGTCTTTTGAAAACGGAGTAATATAGTCAATGTTTCTTACACATGTTTTTGGGAGGCCAAATTTCCATTATTTTATATTTCATTTATCAAACCTAGTTTCATTGACAATAATTATGAGATATTAATAAAAGAATTTAAATTAAAAATATTAAATTAATATATAAGAACATATTTTAAGAAAATTTGCTTTATCTTATCGTGTCATACTAAAAAAAGACTAGATGCAAGCGACACAACTACAGTACTCTACGTTCTTTGAATTATTCTTACAATGCGGAGGATTGACTAATTTTTAATGCATGCAACAATGCTGGTTTTGACTGTATTATTTTATTTATTGGTTTGTAACATGCTAGCCAACAGTATAATAAGTTCTAGGGCAGGGACAACCGAACACCTTTTATTATGGTATCAAAATACCCAACAACATTGGAACTGTTAAAATGGAGCATTTGTTACCGAAAGTGAAGCCGCAGAAACCAAAGGTCGCAAGTAAACCACTTGGAAATTTTCTCTTAGCAATATGGCGGTTGTAATATCAACTAAATTTTTGGTAATGCGCATAAATTATCGGTTTTCACTATGGTGCACCTCTGTATCTTCCATCCTGTCATCGCATTACTCCTTTTTTCTGCAATCCAAAAATTATATGCTACCAACATGTAGTAACTATCCCATTGATTTCCTGGCGTAATGAGGTAACATATAGAAAACTTTAATATGTATAGCTTTATGAAGACTCGAGCCTAAGTCCTTTTTGCGAGTAAAGAGTTATATTTTTGTGCCACCTCTACAGTAATTTGTTTCACAGTCAAAATCGTGTGTCATTGTGGTCCGAGTTTGCGGCGTCTTTGAGTTTATAAAAATCTCCCAATTTTTCGTCTAAGTTTAAGTTCACAATGCATTTGACAATTTTTTTTTATTTCTGTTGAATTTTAATTCATATAACATAATTTTACTACTTTATTTTGATTATTGTAAGAAATTTTTAAGACTTATTTTAAATCAGTAAATAATTAAGAGACCGAAAAAAAAATGCATTTTTACACTTGGAATTCCATCTGTTAATAACAAGCTACAAGTTCTAAAATGATACCAATCAAGTTTCAGGTATTGAAATTTACAAATGATGCACTTGAGAAGAAAAGAAAAAAAATAATTTGATATAAAGTAGTTTAAACTTAATGTGTAACTCGCGCCAATTTTTTTACAAGTATTGTTGGGATTCCAAAATCTAATTAAAGTTTTAGCCAACAACAGTTATGATCCAAAAATATTTTTATTAAAAACATTAAAAAATTAATGCATGCATAATTTAAAAAAAATTCCATGAATTACCCCCATAATACCTGGCGAAGAGGTAAGGTGTCGCGTGACTTTGCTTTGAAATGTTCCAAGTGTGGAGCGGATGTTACCTTGTGTCGCGACTTGTGATCTGTGCCCCAGGTCCTTCGCCAACGCCACCGACTTCTACATGGAGGTGGACGTGAAGTTCCCGGAGATCTTCATAGAGGGCGCCTACAAGGCCAACGGCCAGGTGGTGGTGTTCCCCATCAGGGGCAACGGCGTCTTCAACATCAGCATGAGTGAGTACAGCATGGTGCCGGCTCCGGGGCGGGTGTTGGCAATCTCTGCCGTGTGCGGCAAAGCTGTCGGCGCTGACCTGTTGCCTGTTCGGTTGCTTAGGTCTCTCTCCCGCAAGGGGGTTGTTTACCTTACGCAGCTTGTTTCTTCCCTTTGTCTGCCGCTATTTTGGCCCCCAGAGTCAATTCTTTAATCCTCCCATCTGAAAGCAAGTTGGCGAACTGCCTTTTAATTTTGTTTTTCCGACCCTCCATCTTTCTTTCATTACTTCGGGTCGTTTTTTAATTCGTCACTGTTCACTATTTACTTGCTGTGCTCTGGGTTTTTCAATACTTTTTCCTGGAATTTATAATGATGATATTTATTGTACTTTTGTGTTTTTTTTTCTTTTATCGTGTATTTATTTTTAATAACGAAAGACCTGAGTCAGCTGGAGCGTGCTATTTTCTTTTCTGTTGTGTTCTTTGTAACTGTGTATTTTATTGCTGAAATAAATTAATTTAAAAACTAAAAAAACAACAACAAAAAACTGCTATGTTCATGTCTCGAGTCAGATTCTTCCGAGGGGCTTCCTCTAAATCTTTTCCAAAAACTTAAACCATTAGCCTATTTTGACAGCACGGTTTGTTTTGCTAACCAATTGCTTACATCAGTGACTTAAACTTAAACACAGACATCCACTCCATAGACTAATGCCTTTATGATTCAGAGAGATGGGTAGGAATGAGATGGTTGGTTGGGCTGGTTCCAACAATTACCACCAGGTTTTGTAAGCCGGTGCTGCGACCGTGCCTACAACCCAGCAGCATCCCAACTTGTTTCATATCCTTTCATAAAGGTCACAAAGTTCTTTTTTTTTGCGAACTATAGCGATCCAACCCATCAATAATAATAATAATAATAATAATAATAATAATAATAATAATTAAATTTTCTTCTCTCGCGAATATCCAAAGGTTTCCCCAAACGATCCCTTCGCCATCGTTGGTTTTCCTGTGCACTTCAATCAGACTCTTCTTCTTTTAAGCTGTGTCATTGGCCACAATTCAGTCAATGCAACAGACAGCCATGCTAACAGCCGTGATGTATGCAACCATTTACAATAAAATCCCGGACCTAAGTCGAATATACACACATCCATACTCCAATTTATATCAGCTAATATAATTAATATATGTCAAAAATGAAGGAGCAACTACTGTATTTGACTTATGCACTGGACTTGACCTAAGTGCAGTGGTTAGACGCAACAGCTTATTGACTAAATAAGTATTTTTACCCCTTTTTCAAGCTTCTCAGTATAATTATTTTGAGTCCGTGACTGAATGGATTATTTTCTGTCAGAACTACTGTCATAACGTAATTATTTGTCGTGGTGGACATTTACGTAGTTGGTGCATCATTGAGGTTATAAAATATTTTGTAAATATGTTTTTTTATTAAATTCAATAAATATTTCACATTAAAAAAACATGAAGATTTAAGATTATTTTATTCTTAAATTAATATATATTACATTTTACACATTGTTGAACAAATATTTAAAAAAAATGTGTCAATGTTTAAAATATCTTTCCTTGACAGTTGATAGCACATAGTAAGCAAAAGTTAACTTCATGCATAAAATATAATAGACATAACATTTGAAATGAATAAAAGAATCCGCATACTTTCAAAAAACCAAAACAGTCTTTCCTTATGTAAATTCCAATCGAAACAAATATGCAGCTGGATATAGCTCAAATATTAATACCAGAATCATTCACGAACAGGCCACATATAGCCATTTAACAATTTTTTCCCCCCAGATTTTTATCTGTGCTATCCAAATAAATTCAACATAAAAATATTTAATTTGCCGGGCAGAGTTGTGGATTTGGCAGGACACTTGTTTTAACAGAATTATATGGAATTTTTGACTGCTTTTTGAAATCTTGATGAGGAGGGGGAGACACCTGAGGGATGTTGAACTCCTGAGTAAAAAAGGTTCACATGTCGTTGGCAATAACGACAGGTCTGTTTTAGGCAACAAAAAAAAAAGCAGCAAAATGTGTCTAGCATCCTAGCCATACCAGGCTGTTTTTGTGCCTATCGAGTGTTTGTTAGAGTAACGTCACATGTAAAAAATTGAGTTTCGTTTGGTGCCAACTCCTTTAAATGTAATTGTTTTACTATGAACTGTTGTTTCAATAACGTAAAAACTGTCTTACTGTAATTTTGACTTGCTCAGTGGCCACATATGTATAATTGTTAGGGACACCTGTATTTGGCGAATACATTTCGTGTCAAGGTATTTCACAAAATTCTGTAGCTTTTCTCCTGTGGTTATTGGCTGAGGTCGGTGAGAGGTGTCGTCCCGCTCTTGACGGGGCCAATGAGAATGTGGTCACCGTACTGCTGCACCCTCACAATTTGCCATGACTCTTAGAAAAATGCCACAGTGTTTTGTGAAATACCTCGACATGAAATGAAATCGCGAAATACAGGTGTCCCTAATTATTGGTTATGATCCTGTTGGTTAAAATAGTGTATATTTAATAGAACATTAGGTTGTTTGTATATGAGACTTGTCAATAGTAAGTTTTGACGGGGATTGTGGAATGACTGACTTTGAAGATTCGCTGCGGAGCTCGGCGACCGCGAGGCTCGCAGCAGTTTCGCGCCAGGCGTGTCCGGACCGGCCTCCAGGTAATGGAGTGGGAGAGGGTGATCAGTTTGGACACGTGTCCGCAGGTGACGTGGCGGCCACGTGGAAGCTGACGGGACACGTGGAGGACCGAGACGGGGAGGCGTACCTGCGGCTGGACCACTTCACCATGAGGCCCGAGGTCGGCGACATGAAGGTGTACGCCTCGGATCTCTTCACCGGCTCACCGGAGCTCAGTGAGTTCTCCGCGGTCAGAACGAAACCGCAGCTGGCGTCACTGCAGCTGGCGTCACTGCATCTATGCGCGCAAGACTGTGCACAACAGCTGAACTAAATCATTTCACGACTGAATTCTCATGCGTTGATTTCAGCTAATGCAATTTCACAGTGAAGCTGTCATCTGTTGACTTGATGTGAGAACATTTTAATTTATGTACAGTAAACTCCCTATTATCCGCGGGTGGATGATCCACGGTGCGGATTATCCGCGCATGCTACGAAAAAATACAGTACATATGTAAATCTGTATTTTATTACAAGTGAGGAAATTTTGTACTCTACTGACGAGTGTATTGTGTGCAGTATACAGTAAAACGCCACAGTCCTCGGAACTCACGCAGTAGGCTGGCATGCGTTGCTAATTTTGTCTCTGTCGCACTTTTTTTCTAGTTTTATGGTTGAACACGTTTATGTTCCATTACTGAAATGTAGTATTGTATGTTAATTATTCAGTAAAATACTAAAATTTTAGCATCATTTAAATTTTTTGCTGTTAATTGTAACTTTACTGTTTAAAGGTCTATATTTTTAAGTTGAAATTAATGTTTCCTTTTTTGTTTCCCATTTTCGGCTCTTTTGTGGATTATACGCGATTTTCACTATCCGCGGTGGCACTGCCACTTAATTTCGCGGATAATCGGGAGTGTACTGTATATATACATAAATTAAAACAATATATATAACAACAGAGACCAGTTACTTGAATCAAATATTAATATAAGTTTAATTTGGTGATAGACTTTGAGGTAATAGTTTTAGTCAAGATAATTTAAGAAACTACAAAAAGTATTATTTAGTTTCTATTGATTTATTTATTTTGCTACGCTTATTCACTTAATAAAGATTATTATTTTTTTAAAAATCGTAAGTACCTGATGATTGTAATTTCAATGGCAAATTTTTGCCATTACAATGTTGGATAAAAACGAACATTTCCCAACTCCTGCCAAAGAAATGTTTCTTGTGTCCTTAACGTAGTACATTTTCATCCGAGGCACATTACTTGACTATTATTTACTTTACTGTACTATACGCAGCTTTGAGTTAGTAGTTTTAAAACTATAGTGATCAAACCTTTTGCACATCATCTATGTTCTGTGGCGCGCTTTTTTTATTTTTTATTTGTAAGACCAACTTAACATTTACGAATTCATAGTTTGCACGCCCATAAAATCTCCACGTTCGCACGACATATGTATTGTATTCTGAACTTTGGTTCGAATCAAACTCCATCCATTCTGAATTATGATTTCCATGATTCTCCTACATCATTTTCCAGGCAAACGTTGGCATGGTTCTTTAGAATAGTCCATGGTCCAATATTTTCTCTAAATTACCTGACCTTGTACACTGTTTCAGTCTCTTAAAACTTCTTTGTCGACGAAACGTTACAGCAATACGATACCCTAAGAAATATCTTGTGGGTAGGTAACCTATGGCACATCTAGCCAACACTCACTGTATAACTTTAAAGCAATTTAAAAGCTTCCTGATTTAATAAAACTCTAAGAAACGGTTTAATAAATGCCCCTTACGGCTCTGTCACACTGTCAAACTTTCGCTTCAAACACTCTCCAACATGTTATGACAAATAAAGCTGGAAGGTTTATGACGTCACTGAAAATGTCCCTAGGGCAGCCATGTTTGTTTGACACGTTGGATGACTTGAGTTTCCATAAAATATGCTTTTAGATAGGACGTGTTCTAAAATAATATGTTAGATGGTGAATGGGATCATTCAATCAAAATCGTGCCAAGTGAAATCGGAAATGACGTCCGTGTCCGTCAAAGCGAATCCTTGACATGGCAGAGAACACATGGACGAATAAAATTTTTTTATAAAGATGAAATAACTACAATTATGTTAGAATGAATGTAGTGTGTGAAATCATGCTATATGTAAAAAATTAACTTACGTGTATATAATTCTTAAAAATTAATGAACAGTTATTTAATTATGTAACGAGTATTGATGTGCATCGAGTCTAAATATATTTGCAAAGTTAATAAATTCCCAAAAATCATATAACAACTTAAAAAAATTTCACTCAGTAATATGATGTATAATTTAATTTCAACTTGAGTTGAAAATTGAGAATTCATAGTTAGCTCAGACTAAATATAAACTTTGATAGTGTGACATGATTTAAAACATATTTTAGGTTAACTGACCAAAATTTATTTGAAGGACAAAATTTTAAGCAATTATCGGTCCAATAGTACCCTTCTAACTCTATTGTCAAATATATTTGGAGACAAATATTTGTCAGTACGACAGGGCCTCTAGACTTATTGTCGAAATTTAAATGTGCATGCACCAGCTAGCATAAAGTAAATTGAAAGTTGTTAGTATCGTTCGTCTTGTCACATAGTTTGTGACAAATCACAATGACATCATTATTTCTTAGTGGTTATCCGACCCTTCGCTTGGCTCTGCGGTAGAAAGTAGAAAATCGTCAGTTAATTTGCCTGAGAGATAGGCAGAACGCAGCTGTCTGCAGCGTTGCGAGCCGTATATATTCCAGGCGCAAGAACCTTTCAGGAAACGATGTCTAGCGATTTCATTGAACGTCTGAGAACAATACATTTATTCTCTACGCTTTTTTTCCACAGTGTTCGAAAAACAACTGGATTTGATTGTAAAATGTCCAGGATTCTTAGCAGAAAATATCAAATTTATTTTTTTGACTCAACATACACTTGTAGCCAAAGTAGACCTACATTACCAGTTACTTACTATACACCAACTTTTCAACACACACATTTTTTTTATCCGTGTATTAAAGGCTAGATTTTATATATTGTTCACGATTAGTATTGTAAAGCATTCTAGTACATTGAATCATATTAATGAAATTTAAATTTGTAACATACTTATCTACCGATACAAACTTTAATAGGAACAAACATATTTTCAGAGCCTACACTTGTTAAGGCCACCATCACGTGGCATGGGTATTGGTTTTGTTCCAAAGTTTAGATAACTTTTTTGGGAATAAATTGAAGGCATCTGTAGTCTTGAAGGTCCCGTGGTGAATTAAAACTGACTTAAATTTCTTGAAATAAAGCTCTCTCCTGGCAATTCCTGACTCCATGGGGTGTACTGGAAGGAAGTGACTTCAGCTATATCGCAGCTTGCCATTACACCACCGCTTGTTAGAGGTGACTTGAAATACGTGAGAACTCACCATTTGCTTTTCAACCAAGTTGATTACCGTGTTTCTGCAATAATTAACAGTAGTTTTTTTTTGTATTACTTAACTCTATATTGATGTTGATTATCCAGCCAGATCGCTAATCCGGCACCACTGTTGTCCCGAAATTGATTCTACTGAAGTAGGTTGAAACTTGCTCTTGTATCGGACGCCTCTTCCACCCTATCAGCAAGGAAGTTTAACAGTGTGCATGTTTCTATTCTTACACCTTCACGCGACTTCAGTTGGTGGCGTTAAATATAAAGATAAAATATGTGCTGCACGTTATAATTTAAAAATTTTCAGCTACTAGATTTTCACCTTTCACGTAACTCAAGCTCTTACATTAAAAATAATAATGAAAAACAATAAAATAACGTTTAACAAATAACATTTTTTTCTATTGAAATCAAGCACGGGTACAATCTATTAATGATAAGAGACCGGAAAAATTCGCTGATTCATTTAGTCTCAAGCTAGAATGCAAACCTTCGCATTCTCGCACTGTGTTCATGATTGGACCGCAGTTGTTTGGACACGCCCCTCTACGGCCGTGAGCCAATGATGCCCAGCTAGGAGAGAAGTAAGCGAATCAGGTAGTGCCAAATAACAAGGATAAAAATGTTCTCGCTAAGAAATCAACCAATGGGAAAGTAAACATGGGTCGAGCACACCTATAACATTGAATTCTATCCTGAGGCCAGAAGAATCCGCGAACTTTCCGGGTCTCTACCTATTAATGATGTAGGTACATTCAAATGCAGTCGTGTTGGTTTCAGGAAAGGGGGGGGGGAATATATAATAGTACCACTGCACACCTGTGCTTGAGGGAGTTGATGAGGTTTCACGTCGCGGTGCTGGTTTCAGGATACGGCTGTGTTTGACGGCGCGGCGGCGTGTTTTGTTTGTTTTTTCCCCGTGCAGACGAGGCGGCGCTGCGCTTCGCCAACCAGTTCTGGCCGCTGGTGTACGGCGTGCTGCTGCCGTACGTGGAGGGCGGCTGGGACCGCGTCATGACCGGCGTCGCGAACAAGGTGTTCCAGAGCGTGCCCTACTCGGCGCTGTTCCCGCAGGAGTGAGGGACCGCCCCTCCTTCCCCCACCAACACCACCACTCCCGGCTGGAAGAGGGGGAGCAACCCGCAGATAACCTCTCTCCGGATCTGAATGTCTCCTGCTGCAGTCTGGTCATTGCCGAAGCTCTAATACCTTCCCGATCAAAAAAAAAGGGGGGGTTGTCTGTAAAGTCGGTTCGCGGACGACAATTTTACGTGATAAAGTCATAAGAAAACATTGATAAAAAAAATTGCATACTTTTTAATTTTCAAATATTATTTACAGTTTTTTTTTTTCAAAAATTTAATTTTAAATAATTTGTTTGAATAAATTCACGAACAATTGGTTAAAAAAAGCCCCACCTTAAACCTGTTTGATATTATGGAAGATTTTCTCGCACGATGGTTTGGCCGGTTCTCGGCACGCTCGGCTCAGGCGGAACGTGACGATTTTTTCGTGCGTGCAGCCGGCGTTCGTCGATTTATTAAGACGTTATCACGTCAAAAAGGGAGTGATCCCTAGCCGTTCCGTTTGAATTTATTGCTCTGGAATGTATGAAACCAACTGGGAATTTCTCCCACCCTACCCTGATGGGGCGCATGTGTGGGAGGGGAACGTGAGAATGCTGGCCGTAGGTCGGAACAATCTGCAGTCTGGGCTTTTCCAATCCAGCGTTCTCCGGTTCGGCGCGTTGCGCAATACACCCTTGATCGAGCCATTACTGCTAAATAAATTTTATTTTTCACGTTGTTAATGTACTTTTTTTTGTCCCTTAATTTGTCGTTTAATTTGTGCCAGTATTTGTTTCATGACATTACTTTTTTTTTGCAGAAGAAGAGATTCTAATCATGGACACAAAGTATCTAATATCTATTATAAACTTTTTTCAAAACATTTAACACTTAAGTGTTTATCCATTTTTCACCAAAACAAAGACTTTCGTATCAGTATCATCCCAATTATGCTAAGATAATCGGCGAATGCATATATATATATATTTTTGTGGTAGCTCGTTTCCGGCTAATTTAAGCTACCTAGCGGGTTTCCGTTATTTATAAACGACACACCTTCCTAGGTTGCCCTAAAGGCACTGAAAATGAAAAAAAAAAAAATTGAATTGCTTGATTAAGTCGAGATTTAAAAACAAAAAACGAAGTATTTTTCGGTTGAACTGAAATATTTGTCTAAAAGCTGCGGACATTGAAGACTCTAGAGGACTGCCTAGATAGTCTTTTAACGTCAAAGAAACTAGCTTTTTCGTAATAGGCACTGAGCTAAGCCAGGAACATTTTTTTTTAAAACTCAACTTATTTGCAGTTCAACCAAGTTTATTTTTATGTTTCCGCAATAAACTGCAATTTTTTTTTGTACTTCTGGACTATATATTGATGTTTGATTATCCAGCCAGATCGCTAATCTAGCACTACCATTGTCTCGACATAGCCTCTACTGATGTAGGTCGACAGTGGCTCTTGTATCGGTCGCTTCCATTCACTATATCAGCAAGGAATTTTAAAAGTGTACATGTTTTCATTCTTTCACCTTCACGCGACTTAAGTTGGTGACGTTAAAAAATGATCAACCTGTGCTGAATGCAAATTTTCAGCTACTATATTTCCGCCTTTCATGTACCTAACTCAATCTCTTACACCAAACTTAATAATGGAAAGCAATACAATAATGTTTAACAAATAACATTTGCATCAAAATTTTTTGCTATTGAAACCAAGCTTGTGGACATTTATTACTGATATAGATACATTAAAATGCAGGTACATTCATTTCAGAGGAAAACAAATAGTACTACCACTGCATACCTGTACTTAAGGGCGTTGGTGACATTTTATATTGTGATACTGGTTTCTGGACAAGCTGTCCTTTAATATGTTGACCAGCTTAGTATAAGTTAGCAGTAAAATGTACTTAATTAATTTTTTGATCGTTTTAGCGTAAAATGTAAGTTTTGTAGCTGATTTTAAGTAACCTTCATCTAAAGGATGAAAATTAAAAAAAAAAATGCAAAGAATCTTTTATTCTGTGAAGAATCTATGATAAAGGCTATTAAATCATTATGAAAAAAAAATTATGAAACCTGTAACTTTAATGAAATAAAAATTAAATAATGTTTTATGATTATCATTTTTATTAGAAATCCCTTCTTTGAGTTTTTGAGTGCCTATTTCCAATAAATGTATGTATTATGTAATAGTACAAAAATATATATCTAGTAATATAGCTGTTTATTCTATCTTGCAAAAAAAAACCTTTCATGGATTTCGAGCATTTTACTGAAAAATATCCTTGTATTTTCTTTAAACATATAAATTACAAAATTTACCAAACATTGTTTGCGTTAGCTCCCTGCCTACCTAATTTCCTAAGGAACCTAATACCATTAGCGAACTAAACAATAATCCATAATATTGTACATCAAATTAAAATTTATTTTGTGTCTTATTGTAGAATATTTAATAATAACTAACGTCTTGACATTAAACTACATCGCATTTGAATGGTCTATCCAAAAATTCTCCACTGGACTGTATATCTTTTTTTTATTTAACAATATGAGCGAAATTAATATTTAAAAACTGAGGCAATAAAGAATATTTATGTCATGATATTAATATGTAAAACATATAAAGTAACTCACAAGGTTAATTTTTGTTACTTTTTATTCCTACAAAATACTACTGTATGTTGATTTATTTTAGCTTAGTAGGTACTCGGCCAAAAGCTTAGTCAAGGATAAAAATAAATTCTAGTTTTAATTAATTAATGGTTTAGGTAAAAATACATCTTAAAAGTTTCAATGATTAAGATTATAAGTGCTGGTTTAGGCGAGGTTTATTAGACTAGAGTAATGATATTGATATCACGTCAGGCACCTTACTTAATAAAATCATAAACAATATGACAAACATACGTGTAAAGCAAAATTTTTAGATTTGTTCACGAGGAAATACGAAAGTAAAAATAAAATTATCCAATTTGACAACCTTTTTTTGTAAAATGGAAAAAACTGGTTCTTTTATCAGGCGTATAGGCCCCACTCGGTTATCTTGAGTAGTTTTGAAATCGCGTTGTTTTTCCTGAAGCTCTGCACACCGTATGTGTGCCCAGGTAGGCGGGACCCTTAAAGTTTTGGCAAGAAATCACTTCAGATAGGTTGCCAATATATACTGTTTATGATATGTGGTTTTTAACCATTACTGATGAAGATGAAGATGAAGATTATGAAGATAAAATTATGATGAATATGGTGAACAAGATAGAGTTCTAGTACAAGCCAGAATTTTATGTATTTATGTATTTTTTTTTGCTAAAATTATTTTTATCTGAGTATGTCATCTGCATTCTTAAGATTTTTTATGGGATATGTTTTGGTAAAGTGCAGGTACAGGTAAAACCGCAACATTAGAGAAAATCTGATAGGAACTTGATTTATTATTTCTGAGAAGTAATTTATTACTCCCCGAAATAAAAATAACAGACTTGTGAGAAATTTATGGTCTTAAATCGTAACCTGTCATTTATTGGTGTACACTACGGTGGTGATATTAAAAAATTAAAGAATGTTTGAAAGCTTATCTTTCTACAAGGATAGAGGGGCCATAGCATGGCATGGACTAAGGAAATGTGTCTGTGAACAGGGACAGCAAAATGACAGATTATTTCAATTACATAATTATTTATTAAACGGTTTTCGTTTAATTAGGCGAGAAGCCTACTTAAGGTACACAATACATAATACTGACGGTAATACAATAACAATAAGTTATACTGTCTGTGAATAATATTACATAGAAATTTGGTATACAGACTCCAGAAAATACGTTTGCCTTAAACAAATTAAAACCAATTTAAATTAATATAGGTAGACGAACATTACAACTATCAAGGCCATGAACAACGCAAGTCACATCTGCATAACAGTGGTATGGTCCCTATACGGACCATCAAAAGGGCCGATGTGTCCACACAAGGCAAACGCAAAAAATTACATTGAATCTGAAGGCAAAGAAAATACGTGAGCCGCCAATTAATACTCGCGAGAAAGTTTACATACTGTTATAAGTTTACAACGTCGACGTCTCGGGGGAGAACAGTTACTACCTGATAAAAATTACTGAACACACAAAAGCACAAACGGCAGAGAAGTTAATCGAAACATAATTTTCTAGGTGGCGACCGAAAGAGAATTTAAACAAGACAGCCAAAACGTTCAAGTTACATTAAGGCAAGGGCCACCGCCTCACTCACAAGAAAGAATACACTTACATGCTTTCCCCCCCCCCCTCGAGGACGCTCTCACACGTCGTTAAAAAATAAGACTAGCTGACTACGTGCTCGTGACTGACAGAAGAAGCTAATGAAGCTGGAGAAGTAGGATCGACAAGCCCGAATAAAACCCTGCCAGCTGCTTATATTAAATCGGCGCGGCACAGCGCGCATGCGCCAACCCCAGGAGGGGAGGCGAGAAGCAATACACAGCACTAGGAGGGGAAAGGAGGGAGGGGAAGATGCGCCGACGCCCGCGGCGAAGCGCGAAGTTCGAAGGCAGCGGACCTGACCGCTGCATGTTAATCAACTAACCAAACTTCGGAGTAAGCTGGTGAACTGGATGGGCTGTATCAGTAAGATTCTGGATACTTGGTAAGCGGTCAATGTTACTCACTCCTTCGTTGCTGATTACTAACATGAATTTTTTGCAACATGAAAAAAAAAATGTATACTGGCAGGGGTCTTGATCAAAAATATTTTGACGCTTTTAATTTTCAGAGTATCGACTTTCACAGTTAATTTAATTGATAAATTAAACTATGAATAAGGGAGTAAATAAATAAATAAATAAAAATAAATACAATAAAATAAGATAGTGTATTTCGTTAACTTTTAACCAGTAGTGTATGTTTTTCCGTAAATGCTGCTAATTAAAATGAATAAATAAATATATATATATATAAAGTGTCAAAAAATTTTAGATTTTACACTTGTAACTACTAGTGTTCGTTTGTCACTGAACGTTTTCTACATTGCATTACTCTTTCGCAGTGGGTGGTGCAGGCATGAAGCTCCATGCACAACCTGTACAGACAGGAACGTACTTATCTGTCCTCATCAGTCAGTGTTGGAAGCTAAACCGGTTTAAACTTGTTAAATCTGGACTTTGGAGCCCATGTGGCTGCTCATTCTCACAGTCAGCCAGTTGAGTTGTGTTAGTGAAGTGAATAAACGTAGTTGCGTGCAAGTGGTTACAAAAGTTTGTGCGTTTCAAACTGTAATTGTCAAAGATGTCTCATCGTCGTTGTGTTACCAGTCCAGACTACTTCTGTTTTATCTGTGGTGAGTACACAATCAAGAAATACCAACGAAATAATAAAGAAGGTATATTATGCATATTTCGGGTTAAGAATATGTGATCAAGATAAAGTGTGGGCTCCTCACAAAGTATGCCATAGCTGCATAGAAAAACTTCGATTGTGGTACAAACGAGAATCAAAATCGTTTAGATTTGCCATCCCAATGATGTGGAGAGAGCAAAAAAAAAAAAAAAAAAAAATTAGGGAATGACTGTTAGTTTTGTACCTGTGATGTTCAAGGTTATAATTCGAAAAACCAGAAGCTCATTAACTACCCTAATCTTGAATCTGCTAGTCGTCTGGTACCCCATGGTCCGGAATTGCCAGTTTCTCAGCCTCCTGATGACTTGGACAGCCTTGATTGGGAAATAGAGTGGAAGCTTCCAACGTAGAAAATTATGAATCAAACAGTGATTTCGAACCAGACAGTTCAGATAACGAACGGCAGCTTTTTTCACAACATGAGTTGAACGATTTAGTGCGAGATCTTGCCTTTCGAAAGTTGCTGCTCAGTTACTTAGCTCCCGCCTTAAAAACAAAAATTTATTACAACCAGGCAAATCTTTTTCATGGTATCGACATTGCGAAACAGTTTTTGTGCCTTGCTTTGCACAGGATGAGAATATTGTGTACTGTAAAGACATTCCTGGACTGATGGGCCAATTTGGTGTACAATACGACTCAAATCAATGGCGTTTATTGATTGACTCTTCAAAAATAAGTCTGAAGGCCGTTTTATTACACAATGGCAATGCATATGCCTCTGTTCCGGTTGGCCAATCGGTACCTTTAAAAGAAACATACGAAAATTTCGCTTTCCTTCTTGACAGAATTCGATAATGAGCATAAGTGGTTGATCTGTGGAGACTTAAAAGTAATCACCATGCTGTTAGGTCAACAATATGGGTACACAAAGTTTCCTTGTTTTGGGATAGCCGTGACAGAAATTCCCACTGGCAAAAAAGACTGGTCATCAAGAGATTCTCTGTTGCCAGGCGAAAAGAATGTCATTAGAGACAGTTTGGTTCCTTCTGACAGACAATATCCTGCTACATCCTCTATACACACAAAGCTCGGGTTGAAGAAATAATTAGTTAAGTCTCTCAATCAAGCAGGTGCATGTTTCAAGTACTTATGCTCCGTGTTTCCTGGTTTAAGTGACGCCAAACTGAAAGAAGGGATATTTGTAGGTCCAGACATCAGAAATCTTATCGCAGATGCATAACTTGTTCTGACCATGGATTAGAAGGAGAAGGAAGCCTGGAATTGTTTCAAGGAGGTTGCAGAGAAGTTCCTCGGTAACGTGAAGGATGCGAACTACAGAAGTATCGTGGAACGCATGTTGCATGCGTTTGAACAACAAGGTTGCAGGATGAGTCTAAAGGTTCACTTCTTACACTCGCATGTGAACTATTTTCCGGAAAACTTGGGGAACGTCTGTGAAGAACAAGGCCAACGGTTCCACCAAGACATCAAGGAGATGGAACGTAGATATCAAGGAAGGTGGAATGTGAATTGCTAGCGGACTATTGTTGGATGCTACATCGTGAATCATCTGAAGCGTCCTATACGCAGAACTTTCCAAGAAAAAAGAAAACGTTTTTAGTGGAATGATTGTGTACTCTGGCACTCTGATATGTGTATGGAATTATATATTTAGTAATGTTCAACATGGGAAAACCTAGAAACTGTCAGCCGATTATGTCCATTTATCGCAGTTCCTGTCTGTACAGGTCGTGCCTGGAGCTTCATGCCTACAAAACCTACTGAGGGTGAGTGATATTAGAATTTATTACTTATTGATTGTTTTAGTATATTTTATATTGTATTGTATGTTACGTAATTTTATGTTATTGTGTTTCACATTTTACCAAACGTTCAAGGGAGAACAAACACTACACTTTCCACGTCTATTATATACATAGGCTATAGGTAGAGACCCGGAAATTTCGCGGATTCATTTAGTCGCAAGCTAGAATGAAAACCTTCACACTCTCGCACTGTGTTCATGATTGGCACGCAGTTGTTTGGACACGCCCGTCTACGACCGTGAGCGAATGATGCCCAGCTAGGAGAGAAGTAAGCGAATCAGGTAGTGCCAAATAACACGGATAAAAATTTTCTCGATAAGAAATCAACCAATGGGAAAGTAAACATGGGTCGATCACACCTATAACTTTGAATTATATCCTGAGGCCAGAAGAATCCGCAAAATTTCCGGGTCTCTAGCTATAGGTATGCTACACACCTGCTACTATGTTATATGGTTTTGAAAAAAAAACTGTACGTGATGGAGATAAACGGACATCATTTTCGGTTTCAGCGTACCCAAAAACATAAAGATTAGCCACTTTTATAAAATCAAAATTTTGGTTGTAGACCTGTGTAATTAGTTGCACACCCACCTAATAAACCTTTCAATAAGAAATTATTCGACTAAGTTTCCCCGAAGCTCTGACACTGCAGACCTGTTAAGAACCACTTAGTAATTCTGAAGGGAAGCTAATTTTCTGAAATGAAAAAAAAAAAAATTCCATTTTCAGATTTTATAACGCTTTTCTTTTTGTAATTATTCTCTAACATAGATAATTCAAGTTGTTTACTGGCATTTTAATGTTTTAACATGTGGTTAGTTTAGCTGCATAACAACTACTGTGGTATTGAGATAATGGTGGGTTGGGTTAAACTACCTATACATCTTTTAAGTAGGTACCTAAAAATTATGCGTACGGTAGGTTAGGCTTTCTAAATTAAAAATTTTGAGAATTTTTATGAAAGGTTTGTTGAAATGATTTTAAAGTATTTACAATGCAGTGAACTTAACCTTACCAACTAACCAGGATATTTCAAGTATTTTTTAACCTTATCGACCATTGTCATGGTATCATAGATTTTTAATATATAAACTTAACCTAAGTACTTGTTAAAATGGTAAACTATTTCTAAAATATTTAAAGTATTAAAACGCCCACTTAAACAATCACTGAAAAACAATTTAAAAAGAAATAAAAAATTTTAATTTGTAATAATTTTTTCCAAAAAAGTAGAATTATCTTTAGAATTACCGACCTCTTGTAACACTTCAGCAAACCACGATGCAAATACGGATGCAAATTATTTCGCATACTAATTTATGTCACTTAGTTTCTATCAGCCACGAATCGCGTGTTCCAACACTCATTGTTAGGTAAGTGTGCATTTCAGGCTCACTTTTAAAAAATAAAAATCTTAATATTGTATTTTAGAATGTAATTAGAATGTACTAAAATTTAAAAATTAAAATAACTTCGGCTTTGGGTTTTTACAGGTTGTTCTGCTATTATATCATTAAAGTGCATTTTTAAATTATGACGTTTTAAAATTATTTCTTTGGAACTTTGCTTCCTTGAGTGTAAGGGGAAAAAAATATTAATGGCACCTCTGTCTTTTTGCATAATTTTTACTTGTTTAATTATTTTCAAAGGGGATAAATGCCGTAGGTGCTTGCACTGCAAAACGTTATGAAGCAGGATGGTAGAAAACTAGAAATAAAATGATGGGAAAAAATCACTAGTTACATTTGTGCGTCAACAGGATGATTATTTATAACATAACAATGTATGAATATAGCTTCTAGAAACCAGCTTTTAGATATTTTAATCTTTTTAAAGGAATTTCTTTGAGCTCCACAATTAATCTGTAAAGAAAAGGCCAATAATAAAGTAGGCTTTTAGGTCTTTTAAAAATGCAGCAAAATGTGAAAATCTTGATATAATATTATAAATGAAATCAGATATCAGAATATCAAATGTAAAGCATTTGCCATTGTTTCGATTATATAATTTTTGTAACAGTTCTATTGGCAGATTGCAAGAGTATTTTTTAATGTGTTGCATTAGTTTTAATGTTGAAACAGGTTTTTTTCAATGTTCTTTTACAGAGGAATAAGAAACCAATAAAGTCCAGTTGAATATGATATCCCCATTGTCTCTAAAAATCAAATGGTATCTGAAGCAACTAGGAAAACTGCTTCGTGTAAAAAAATTAAAATTTTAAGATATTTATTCAGTAACTGTAAAATATTTCTCTATTCGCTGGTCGTTCCCAGGATGCTATTCTACGAGAAGTAAATTTTTCATGCAAAATCAGAATTTATTTGTTTTAGAAACACTATTCATTTTTTTTACTTTGTTAATTCTTGAATTTTAACTTACTACTAGAACTTCTTGTGAGAAAATGAGAGTTGCTATCAAAAATACAGCAAAACCCATTCAAAAAAAGTCGAATGTTGATGCTTTATCTGCTGATAGTGTAAAATAATATGGGTATTGTGCCTTTTGGAAAAATATATGTAATTTGTACCTTGTGAGTGATGGATATTGATCTATTTTTTTTAAACCCACCATACCCTACAAGTCGTATGCAAGTGCTGGGAACATAAACACCACCTTACCATCCCACGTAACCAATCCTAAGAAATCGTAAAAAAAAAAGAAAAAAAAAACTTTCATTTTTACCAACAAAAGGAAATATTTTAAAATCAAACAGAATCAAAGTAGTTCTAATTCCAAATTTCTTCCTGGCACCCGCTCCCCCCCCCCCCTCCCCTTTCTCACAGGACGTAAAAAAACACGTTCTGCGTACGCCCTTGCCTAAGTCTCAAGAAAGAAATTAATTAACGAGTCAGGAAGAACCTTCGTGCGACGGTAGTGACGGTAAGCTTTAAGGAGGTCAGAAACCGGTTTTTTTGTCCCAAGAGGTTCACGGCAGGTCCGATGACCGCTCCTGCGCGCCGATTGACCCTGGCGAAGGGCGGCGATGACGTCACAGGCGCGGGAAGTGGAGGAGGGGAGGGGGGAAGAAGGAGAGCGCTCTCCTCCCTTCCCCCTCTCTTCAAGAGCACCCATTGGTCGGCGGCCCTGCAGTCGGATGTGCCGGTGGCTGAGCGGCGCGCTGCGGGCGCTGAGGCAGTTCGTCTCGCGGTGCTGGCATGGCGGGAGCAGCGCGCGCAAGAGGCCCAGCAAGCCGGTGGTCATCAGCGGGGCTGATGTTGTGGCTCGCAGCTGCGGCAGCTACAGCCGCGTCCACCGGCTATAGCGTGCGTGAGTAGCCCGACAAGTCCCGACACGCAAGGAGACGGAGACGTAGCGCATGGCAACCATTGAGATTGCATTTCAAGATTAGAACAGGGTCGTTACCACAACGCCGAAATACCATAACGCCGAATGCCAAAATTGACCACGACGCCGAAATACCATAACGCCGAATGTCAAAATTGACCACAACGCCGACAGCTAGAAAACTGCTGTGTACCACAACGCCGAATTACCACAACGCCGAAATAACAACAGAATGAATTTGTGTGTGTTTCTTAAATGTACCTTAACGCCGAAATACCACAATCAAACCTAACCTTACCTAACCTAGCGTAATATAACCTAACTTAACTTAGCCTATCCTAGCCTAGCCTAACCTAACCTAGCCTAGTCTAACCTAACCTTGTCTAACCTAACCTAGTCTAACCTAACATAGTCTAACCTAACATAGTCTAACCTAACCTAACATTTGTGGCAGTACTGCAATGACATTTTTCGGCGTAAGTGTATTTAGGCTTTGTGGTAATTCGGCGTTGTGGTACACAGCAGTTTTCTAGCTGTCGGCGTTGTGGTCAATTTGACATTTCAGCGTTGTGGTATTTCGGCGTTGTGGTGCGTCCCCATTAGAACATATATATAACACTAGTTACTTTTGCACTTAAAACAGTTTTTTAACGTACTCAGAGCTCAGACCAACATGTAGGTACCTACAAGTACTCTGCTTCTTTGTCGCAACGGAGCAACGTAAAAGTAAGAGCTCTGCGTCGCCGAGAAAATCGGTGTGGGGTCGGTCCCCTTTTACGTTTATCCGCTTCCGTTTCCGTGTCGCTGCGGAACGGGCCTTAGCAAGTTTGGACTTATCAAGTACAAGTTGTTTAATTTTACACATTTTTTTCCTTCTTCTAGAAGACCAAAAATGTTCTAGGAATTTTGGTTTCACTACACGTAATTTACATCATCAAAACTAAACAATAACAATTAAATGAATATTTGTTTTTTTGTTTTTAAGTAGAATTGTTACATACTTGGACTACATGTTAAAATTATATTGCAATTTTATTTTTTGTATAACTGGCACGATATTTTTAGGACTTAACTAACAACAACCAAGTATTTGAAAGAATTCATATGCATAATGATAAAATTCCCTTTAATTTTAATGTTACATTTTTTTGTTCTATTTCTAATGGTTAATGGTTTATCAGTGTGTATTATGGTTGAGAATACAAGATGTTGGCCTGGCAATTCATATAAGTTTGGTTCCTCATCCCAACAGTTTAATCAGTATTTGTTACATAATCAGGCCTATATTGTGGTAAAAATGAACGTAACTTGGCAGTACGCATCATAAATCAGCATACTTAAGGTTTAAAACATAAACAATTTTCCGGAGTAGTACAATTTTGCACATTAATAAATTGAATGGTTTTTACTAATTTTTTACTTACAATTAACTGAAGTTAAAGTAAATTTCACACATTCACTGTATGTGAAAAATTACATAACAAGGAGTAAAAATATGTCAGCAGACATGGAAAATTTAGTAAATGGTAGCAATTGAATTTCTGCATTTTGATTATATTTTATACAAACACAGTTTAATATAAACACGGACCTGGTAAGTGTAGAAATACACTAACATATGTGAGACTCTGATGCGCGTGTATTTTGTGCAGAAATACACTAATGTTACTAACAGAGTAACCTCTTTTTTTTTATTTACCTCCTCCGCAATGCGCGATTGGCTAGATTATAGTGAGTATTTGCTCTTGCATCCGAGAGTACCTCTGTTCGAATCCCTGTCCAAGAACTTCGATTTCCGTTTTAAATTTTTCCCGGAAATTTCTCCGGAAAAATACACTGTTAGAATTCACAGTGCACAGAGAAAAAGGTTTGTTTGAATCCAACAAATATTTGTTTGCATGTGGCGAAACAAATAATTACTTGCTGCAACAAAATATTTTGTTAGCTTATCCAAAATTGGTAAGTAACAAAAATTGATTTGTTACACCTAACCAAATATACAGTTGAGTTGACAATATCATTATGGTCGGGTCAACAGAATCTTTCCTGCTACAACATACTTGTTTGAATCGACAAAATATATTTATTTCGCCATACATGTACAAACAAATATTTCGTTGAGGCGAACAAACCTTTCTCTCGGCGTGGCTGTGTCTACGGAAGTTAAAGCCCTCGCCGGCCTTCGAGCCGCGCCCAGACCCCAGCGGCGGAGTGCGGCAGAGGCGCTCGATTTTCGAACCCCGACCTCGCGTTCGGGCAGCCTCGGGTCTCTGCCAGCGCGGAACTGGTTATTTCCCCCGGACCCGACGAACCCGTCAGCTCAATCGTGCGTGGCCTCCATTCCCCGCCGGGAACCTGCCAACTACAACACGCGCGAGAAAAAAAAAATTGGTTGTCGGTAAAGTCGGTTTACGGACGATAGTTTAACGTGACAACGTCATAAAAAAACATTGATGAAATGATTGCATACTTTTATGAATAAAATTGAATCATATTGAATTATCGCTGTTTTGTATGGATACAAAGAAGGAGTGAAATGAAATCTATAATTTAATTGATAAATTTACTTTTATTTTCACTCATTAATTCAAATATGATTATTACTTTAACGAACAGATTATTTTAACTATACCTTTTATACACGTTTGCTATTTAACTTCTTCCAATCTGTGTCATTCTGTTAAGGGTAGGTCGACGATAGGAAAAGTAGGAAACGAGTGTTTCAAGTTTAATGTGCCTCGAAAAAGTCAAATCGATGGTTGTTCCAATCGAGTGGAAGAGAGATAGATGCGGCGCAAACGTACAATGAGCGTAACGGGACACAGCGTAACGTGACAATGTGCGCAACGGGACACTTTTTCGTGCGTGCAGCCGGCGTTCATCGATTTATTAAACGTTGTCACGTCAAAAAAGAAAATCGAAGTCCACGCCGATTTAGAGATACGGACGGATTAGCGGAACGTCAATATATGTACAAGTTAGCCCAATCGTTCACTGAAAAAGATAATTTATATCTTTGCGATACGCGGAGCTTATCAAACTATGAACGCGTTGGGTAAATATGAAAACTCAACTCGACCCCGCACGTTAAGGCTATTAAATAATTAAGTGTATTAAAATTCTGAATATAATAATGTAATAATTAGTCTATATATAAATATTATGATAATTATAGTTTCGTATTTTTACTACATAAAATACCCGATTAGTTAAAAAAAAGTAATTTAGGATCTGACAAAGTAAGACCAAAATAAATTTACATAAAATACAACAGTATTTTAACAAGTTATATCAAGCTGCACAAAAGCTTGCATACACTTGGAAAAAAATCTGAACGCAAGTGACTTTATTGATGCCTAATTGCCTAATGGACTGAGACATGGAATGCCGAATCAATGACCTTCCATTTTACCGCAGTAGTTAAATTACGTTTAATAAAACCTGTTAGAACTAAAAATAGGTTTAACTAATATGCCAGGTTTGCTCTCCTTCAGGCGCGAAGTAAATATCTTAAGACACGGCATTACATTCCATTTAGACTTTTTATTTTTTCTCCAGTTACAGCTTTTTATGAGGTGATGGAAGAAATACAGTCCCATGAATATTTTCAGAAGCTAATTACGAGGGTGACTGATTGGGAAGAGTGGGCATTTAAACACTTAGGTTATCGCTCTGCGGTTATAGAATTTAAGCGATGTTAGAGGATTTTTGGAATCGGAAAAGATGTGCGGAAGAAGTTCTAGTCATAACTTACGAGTATTTTTCATCAGCTAGATGTACAGTATTTATATCCCGAGGATAGGCATGTATCCCCTTCTTAAAAACGTAAAATTTTTGGAAAAGTGTGTGTGTGTGTGGGGGGGGGGGGGGGTAGGAGACTGATCAGCATATATGAAATACTGTAACTCAATGTTTAGTCTCTCAAGCAACGAGCAACATCTTGCTCCTAGCAGGCATAACTTCGCAATTCATCTTACCGCTTGACCCTGCTGATGCTGCCGTGAACCAAAGGTTTGTGGCAGTCGTCACGCAACATTTTGTCAATATGTACTTGACAATGAATATTTATTACCGAATACGAAAACCATTTTTCTGTGATGAATTGCCGCACAAAGATATTTTATTTCAATCTTTCGAAAACAATATGGTGCAACTAACACAAATAAATTTGTGAACTTTACAAAAAAAATTTAAATTGTAAATAGACGATTTTTTTCCTTTGCGATTATACAATGTTTATACAATTGTTTATACATTGTTCATACAATGACTTCACAAACAGCTAAACAGCCAGTCATGCACAGCAGAATCCTCTTCTTGCTTGTTATTTAAGTCTCTTCGTCTCTTCTTTGCAACTGGTATACTCTAAACCTTTAAAATACCAAGATTATTACTGACACTATGAAGCTAATTAAATAATGCTTATGTTAAGGAATCACTGTATTGAAGTAACCTCTATTGAGCTAACTAGAAGGGGCATAGGTCAATTCAATCATAAAAGATCATTCCCAGATATATTTACTTTTTACAAAGAACGTATGTAATGATAGAGCTGATATTTAATTAATGTAAATTATAATATCATTTAAAATATTCATAAATACAGCTTGTTTAAGGGCAGTCAATGAATAATGTCCTCTAATATACATTTGCGGATAAGATCATAAAACATGCTGTACCTATATCAGAGGAATAAATTATTAGTGAACGTGGGGTTTTTATAGCCTTCATTTAATAACTTACCTGTATATCGGAGTTCTATAAAAACATGTTCTTGTTTTCCTGAAGCTTGTTTTTTTTTTGTGTGGGATTTGCAGCTTGGTCTTAAAAGCATTTACTTCTCGAATCTAAAGGATACGCGGTATTTTAATATAGTTTAAAATTAGTTCTTTATCATCACCAAGACAAATGTTCCCTAATTTTTATACAGACATACAACGTTTTTAATTGTACACGTAAATCAAGTGACTATTTTAGGAGTTTCTTGTTAGATCAAAATAAAAAAAGTAGAAATAAAGAGAAACCATGAAAGTAAGAAGTTATGAAGTTAATTTGTGTAATCTTTGCCACATTGATAATTTAAGCCAGAATGAGAACGACAATCAGGATATTATTCCAACATTGGGAAATTTAGTTAAATAATAATTTTAGTCCGACTCTATTGCTGTTTTGCCATGGATGTCATAGAGAAAACCCGAAGAAAAGACAAAGAGAGATAAAACACTAAACAAATAAACGGTGGGCTTTACAGGTTCGCCTGTCAGTCGTTGTGTTGTTTACAGTATTGTTGTTTTTTATATTTACTGATTTGTTCAACCGTCTCATCGTCGTCAGCCCAGCGTGCTCGTCTGTGATGTGGTATTGTTCTGACTAAATCTCTGCTGAGCTGTATTAATGTTTAAAGCTTCATCGGCAGTTTTGGCCTTTTTTTCTGTGTGTTTTGTGTTATCATCTAATTTTATTTATTATCCAGGTTTTCTCTGTGACATGAAGTGCAAATTAGCAATGGCACGTGTTCAAATTATTGATTTAAATAATTTTTTTTTGTTATTAATGAAGCTAAGCGCAAAATTCTATCTTATGTGTTTTTATAATCATTTTAAAACAATAATTACTGCATGATGGCATTTAAAACGATTTTTCCTAGCAAGATTGTATTCAAGGTTTTGAACAAAGTTTTATTAGTTGCCTTTCTACAGATACCTGCTGTTTTTTTCGCTAACCAGAATGACTGGAACTTTACAACAGACACCAACTCCTTGAACTAATACCTCCATTTGCTTAAAAACTGGTGCTACTTTATCGACTTATATTTCTGTTTACGCCATTGCTGGTATATACTGATGGTCATTAATAAAATTTAATAAGGGACAAAAAAAATTGGAAACGGAATTGTCCGTTTCTGAGGTTTATCTATGGCATAGTGTACGCCTATGTAACTAGCAATGGCAAGTTAAAAAAAATTAATCAATCTTCCCCAATGAAATAACCATTTAAAGAACGCATAAAAGGACAACGTTACTAATGTCTTTAAAAAAACTGTGAGGGAGTCTTTCAGACTCGCATGAGATGTGTAACATCTAACCACGGTAACGAGCAAATTCACGTGTTCTCATGTTGCACATTCACTTATATTATGAAACTCGGACACCGAATTTAACGTAAAATTCTTTTAAAAAATGCCAAGCGTGATAAATATACGAAAAATAAATTTTCAACTAAAAAAAAACCTGACGCGAACCACCCGTAGTTTCCGCACCCTCCACTAGAATTCGCTGCCGGAGCAGCTACGTCGACTTATCGAATCATTCGATTTGCCGAGCGAAAATTTTCAATCTATACAACGAAATGGCTCCATGCTGCCTACATTGTTGAAATTCACTAAACCGTTCATACTATGTATTTTCCCCTTTTCACACTTTGGTTTGCGCCATCCGTCACAGATGTAAGCACCGTCATTACTAGGGACCGGAAAAATTCGCGGGTTCAATGACCTCCAGGATGAACTCCATAGTTCTACGTACACTCGGTAAAATATCACACACTCATTGGCCGCTGTCTTGTGAGACGTCCCAACGTAGCCAGCCTGTGATTCGATAAAGCTTTGGTCGGGTGTTTCTCATTGGCCCAGAGTCATCCAGGTGAGTTGTGAGCCAATAACACTATTTGTATTTTAGCCTATCGCGAAATGAACTCGCGAAATTTTCCGGTCTCTAGTCATTACGCACTTTCTTTCCACGCGAATTCCGTTCCGTTCACCGAATGTCTCACACCGGGAGCCAAGCTGTCACGTGCCCGTAAAGGTCTTAGTTGGAATCCGGGGCTGTGCCTTCTCCATGCAGGTTTGGCCACTTGGCACGCCCCACCTGACGATTCTCCTGGAGACCCGGTTAGGTAGTCCGTCGGCGCGGTGGCCGTGGCCCGGATGGCGGTCAAGACTTGGTTTCGGCTTCCCCCTCCACCTCCTCCTTCCCCACCATCTACCTCTCCACCCCTCCCTCTTCACACAGGATGAGAGACTCGCACGTGAGGTCTGCTTCCAGCAGGGGACGCACCACAACGCCGAACGTACAATGACGCCGAAAACCACAAAGCCGAATGCCAAATTGACTACAACGCCGACAGCTAGAAAACTGCTGTGTACCACAACGCCGAATTACCACAACGCCGAAATACATCAACGCCGAAACAAAATGTCATTGCAGGACTGCCACAAAGGTTAGGTTAGGTAAGGTTAGCACACAAATTCATTCAGTTGTTTTTCATTTTGCTCCTGTGGCCCCCCCACTCCCCGCAGCAACATTTTTCGGCGTTACTGTATTTCGGCGTTGTGGTAACGACCACGGAACACACAGTCCTTCATCGAGCGAGTCTCTCTGACTTCGACTGACAGACCCTTGCTACAAGATCATAACGACAAAGAACAAGTAGTGTAAAACATCTACACAACAGTGCTTTCCGAGGTTAGTGGAGCTGAACAGCCTTATCATTGTAAATAACAAAGAAAGTATACAGGATATCAACGAGAAAACAAACCCAGTTGAAATGGTATTTTAGACTATATACAACAAAATAATACATCAAATTGAAGGTAAACTAACCTTGTTTTTTTTTTTTACAAAATTTTCAATAAGTGCGTATTTGGCTGTACGGCACACATCCAACCTAGAGTCCAACTATTCCTACACTTTGGTTAACATGTCCGGAGTAATGAAAGCAATAGTCTCGTGAATTCTGTATCTCAACTCTGGAAAATCATATGGTAGGGGCGGAACGTGGGCACGATCTTTTATAAAGCCACAAAGGAATATATATATATATATTTCATGGCATTATGTCATGTGAAAAAGGGCTCTGTTGTCACGACCATTACGACCAATCCAACGGTCAGGGACTTGGACGTTCAACCACTCTCGTACAAAGAGGTTCCAAAGGGGAGGGGGCTCCATCCTGCTGCAAAATAAACTTTACAGGTTCACACTCTACTGATTGGGGAAGGTGCCATTTTTTCGCACTGCTAGCGCGAAAACAACAAAGCTATATTAGCGCATGCGCTTATCTAAAACTGTTTGAGTAACTCTTTAATTTTGACCTTGAACTATCACTCTACAACGCTTACAGTTGATACTATTAAAATTTATAACTGGGACATTCTTATTATGGATGTACTGCATTTAATATCGTACTCTGAGCGTTTGGATTATGTTTAATTGAATGAAATGCTACGACTACCTATACTTTCATCGTTGTATCCAAATAATTTCATTGAAATGGGTGTAGTAAGACGTCACACAAATATGCGGAAAATAAAAAATTGGTTGTCTGTAAAGTCGGTATATGGAAGATAGTTTAACGTGACAACGTCATAACAAAACATTGATGAAATGATTGCATACTTTTATGAATAAAATTGAATCATTTTTATTGAACTATCACTATTTTGTATGGATACAAAGAAGGAGTGAAATGAAATCTACAATTTAAGTGATAAATTTACTTTTATTTGCACTCATTAATTCAAATATTTTTATTACTTTAACGAAAAGATTATTTTAACTATAACTTTAATACATGTTTGCTATTTAACTTCTTCCAATCTGTGTTATTCTGTTAAGGATAAGACGATGATAGGAAAAGTAGGAAAAGAATGGGAGTGTTTCAAGTTTAATGTGCCTCGAAAAAGTCAAATCGATGGTTGCTCCAATTGAGTGGAAGAGTGATAGATGCGGCACAAGCGTATAATGAGCGTAACGGGACAATGTGCGTAACGGGACAATGAGTCATACTTTTTCGTGCGTGCAGCCGGCGTTAATCTATTTATAAGACGTTGTCACGTCAAAATAAACTTTGTTCATATAAACATAATCATGACGCTTTGTGTTTCATCTCAAAGACTTTATCTATTGTTTACAATAAAAATGTTGTTCAGCCCGAACTTCAAAAACTTATACCTGCCTTGAGAAACACTTTTGACCATCAGCCGTAAATATGTTGTTGGCTTATTTTGTCGTGATGAACCTGCAGACGAAATTTGTTAATTAAATTCAACCTCATTCTTAATTAAATTGGACAAGGTAGGTAACGTTATGTCGTGGAGTTTACCGCAGGAGGAAGCTGTTAAACCCTGACAATTGATGACGTTGTGGTACCTTTAAGTACGAACACACGTTTCGGACGGCGTTTTATGGCATTCGTTGTATGTTTATATCCCACGTGTGGATCAGTTGGTGGTATAAAGCGAGTGAAAGATGGACGAATTTATTTTTAATCATAATAATTGTTATGTCGCTGCCTCGCCCTTGTTGGTATCACCCTCTCTTCCTAACGGGGTCTCGAGGGGAATCAAAGACTGTGAAACAGAGGCTCGAAATTATCTTAACTGTCTGATTTTGTTTACATTAATTACATAATACATACACTATTCGACAATTACATCAATGTTAATAATTCGAATTACATATATAAAAACAATGCTTTATTCTGTCATTTAAAGAACTCTTTGTACTTTATATCTTACACAAAATTAGCATTAGGCGGTGAAGCAGAATTGAACAATGAACATTTTTAACATTTCACAATTTAATTTTGTTACGATTTATGTGGGGATAACTACTGGGTTCGTAAGGGATAGCCTAATTAATTAGTAAATTTTTATTTATTACTAATAACTACAGTATAAATTTATTTACTACACTCAAGATCTGTGTCCACAACAATTATAGACTTACACTGGTCATTGAAACATTAACACCTTCCACTGGAGCTTGGCTCAACAGTTGCTCGCTCTTCTGTCCGTCTCTGTCCGCTTCCTTCGCACACTCAGCCACGCCGCGCCGCAGCACAGTCCCCAACTATCGCTCGCCAGGCCTTCTCGGAGGTATCGCCTCCCGATAGGTCCGGTTCGCTCAGCAAGGGACACTTGCCCTCTTCACCGCTCGCTGATCGCACGGGTATCGCCAGTATCACTCCCCGAGGGGGAGAACTCTCTCCCCTACCCCCAGAACTCTCCGAACCATCGGATCTCCCGCGGAGGCCGGCGTCGTCGCTTATATACTCGAATCATCATTCTCGAAGGTACGAGAGTGGCAGTGACGTGTCGCGTCATCCGGGGTCGACCTGACTCCCGAAACACCCAGAAAAGCGACGCCTATTCACGCCAATCCTCGCGGCGGCCTCTGTAAGCCCGGAATTCCCAGGCTGCTAAAGGATGACAATAGCCCGAGTTGGGTCAGGTGCACGTGGAGCCTGGGGGGAGGGGTAGCGAGGATCCTTGTGATCCGGCCAAGCACGCGTGGCATGCCTTGCGTCAACGAACGGGACGTGATGTCAGAGCCCGTGTGAGCTCCAAACCTGGAGCGCGTCATGGTCCTGCCTGCGTTCGCAACACTATTTATTCGTGTCCTTAGTTGGTATTTGCGCAATGGCCCGTCAATGTGTGCGTATAATAAAATTATTTACACATAGATAAAAACCGAAAAAATTCGCGGATTCATTTCGTGATAGGCTGAAATTCAAACTTGTGTACATTACTGCTGGTTCTGCTATTGGCTCGCAGTTTAACTGGAACTCTCTGGGCCATTGAGAGACTATCGACCAAAGAAGCGTCGAATCACGAGCTACCCAGTGAAGACGCCTCGCAATTTAGTACCCAATGAACACGCGTGTTTACTTGAGAAATGCAGAGGATAATGGAGGCTATCCTAGAGGTCATTGAATCCGCGAATTTTTCCGGTCCCTACACATAGATCATAATTTATATTCTTTAGTATTCAAATAAAAGTTTTAAAATCAATCCAAGTCATTAAAAAAATAGCTATATTTAGTCACATGCGATAACACTTTTGTGTATTAAGGAGAAAAATATTACAAAATTAAAATACATGTCTGAACTGAAGATACAAAGCAGTTGTGAAATTTGTTTCCAAACAATATGCAGATAATTTCGATGTCGAAATAATGATAAAAAAAAAAACTAAACGGGGACCAAATAAATACGTGTAACAGTGAGCTCATCCGTATGTACAAACTTAACTGAACGATGTTACAAGACTTCACAGACAAACTCAAACCAAAGAAATAAATAGATACGTAAAGAAATAAAAACAAAGTGCACACTGTTTTTTTTTAAATACAGAGCCCTTTGTATTCATCTGATTTCTTTCGTTTGGTCACCAAGAATTTTTTTCTACAGGATTGATAGCTTGTAATTCTTTTTATTTGTCATTATTGTTCTTTAAGTGTTTTTTTTCTTAATGCAGTATATTTTTATGGGTTTCGCAACGAATATTTTGTGTTATATTACGAGTGTTTGTATGATTTGATGTCAAAGCTTAGGCTTTCCGGATTTGTGTTATCGTTTAAAATAAGAGGTGATAAGTGAAAGTTTCGTAGACCTTGAAAAGAAAGCGCTTGGAGCTTACGTAACACGAGAATCTGTCGAGTCACGATCATGATCACAGCCTCTCGCAATGAGAAACGCATCGTCACGAGTTGAGGAACGCCACACCTAACCATTATTCACTCAGCGTCACCGGCGTCGCACTAAATGCCGCGGCCTGCCATAAACAGCAACACAAAAGAAAGTGTTAGTCATGAAACAATGTGACATGTAAATTAGTACAACGTTTCTCAACCTGTCGTAATCGTGGCATTTTTGAATACATTAGAATAATTGTTTTTTTCTTCTAGTCATTTTTTTAAAATAACTATATTTTGTAATGTATGGCATACATTATTTCAGAATTGTAAACAATTACAATTAATAAATTTTCAATAAAAACTTTTAGACATGTAACTTATACATATAATATTTATAATTAAATATTTGTTCATTTCCTGTAACGGAATCGGAAAAAATTTCACACGAACAATTTCAGAGAGTTTATTTAAAAAAAGAAACAAAGCAGTGGTAAAAGTTAGTAAAAAAACATGAAAATCAAGCTACTATTTGGAGTCTAACGAGAAGGATTGACACACTGCACGGAACTACACAACGTGTTAGCTTCGGTGACATTTTAATTCCAAATCGTGATAGGTATTTCAAGGTCAAAGTTGTCTCCACGCCTTGACAACCGTGTGGGCGGAAATACAGCCAAGGCTTCCCGGAAGTATTCAGCACACCGCTTTCTTGTTTGAAGATTACTGCCTAGGCAAAAATAGCATAATTATAGTGATGGTAAACTACTCAAATTTTTAATTTCCGCAATAACAGACGTGATAGGTCAATTAAAATTCACGTTTTTTTTTTCAAGTTCGGGTGATTTATTACGACTTTTGAGCAGGTAAAGAGTTTAAGTAGTTTTGAATTTGAATACAAATCATTAGTAATCCTGATTTACTTTAAGTATAATTCCACTACATTAAAAAATTCAACAATAATATTTACAGATTTTTTTTAAATATATCGCACAATTTATAAGCCACTGGCCACCGTCTTCGCACGGGTGGATAAAGATTTTCATTTTTATTTTAATAATTGCTTAAAACAATTAATATTTTAAAGAATGTAAAGTTCCAAATAGTTTATTTTTTTCGTATCTGGCCTTTCAATCCATTTTGATTTAAACAAATTCAAAATTCGATGTCAAAAAGACAATTATAGAAAGACTGTACTAAGTTCCAAAAATGATGTTCAATTGTGAGACATTTATAAGTGGTAGGTATTTATTTTCCCCTTGATGGGTAAGACTACCGTTTCATTACGTAGTTTTCTGAAGCACTCGGATTTGAAAAGAAATCACCTTGAAATAAATTTTTTACGAGCGTGGATTAACGACTGTTATGTCCTTTATTACAAGAATTGAGAACTTTATTCTCAAGGGAGGTGACTAAATGAGACGTTGAACTCTCAGTTCCTGGATCCCTTCCTTAATTTCCGACAACTACTAGACCGCAGTGCTCGTTAATACCGCTCCTGACCCTGACTCTTCTCTCCTCTCCCCCCTCCCGCTCTCTGGCACCCAACTCAAGGTCAAGCGAAGCTACGTCCGGAACACAGGCGTCTGCGGAAGGCAATCTTCTCAGCTCTTAACAGACACCGTTCTTAAGTTTGGACAGCTTGTGGTGAGCAAATGATGGGTAGGGACTGGAAAAATTCGCGGTTTCAATGACCGCTAGGATAGACTCCACGATTCTCTATGTACTCGGGCAACTATCACCTGGTCATTGGCTACCGACTCGGGACACCTGTTTACTGCGATTCTTATGATTCGATACTTCTTTTGTTGAGTGTTTACCATTGGCTCAGAGTCCTTCAGGTAAATTGCGGTCCAATCACTGACGCAGCATTAAGCTAAACGAGTTTGGATTCCAGCCTGTCTCGAAAGGAATCCGCGAATTTTTCCGGTCTCTAATGATGGGTTATTCTGTCAACCGTAAGCTACAGTAAAGTTCACCCGATTATATATATATTCTTTTTATATATATATACACACAATATTTTTTTTTGTAAATCGAACAGACATGATAATTACTGAATTTTTTTGTAATTTGTATATTTACATTGAAATAACTGCATTACCACATAATAGTGTTTGCAGTAATACCGGATTCTCACCCGGGCATTAATGATTTGTGTTGCACCAATGCAGCCGATAGTTAAAATTGTTTTTAAATAGGTCCCTGAATAACTTTCAAGTGTTAACAGCGCACCTTAATAAGTACAATAAAACGAAAATTCATTTTATTTTGTTTAATGCTCGATTATCTTTTCCATGGTCTGAAAAAAAAATGCTTGAATGAAACATTAATTGAAATATCAAATAATGCACCAATTTTCGTAAGAAGTAGTCAGTATTATCACAAAAAAAACGTATTATGTTAATGCAGAAATAACCGTAGGCATGTGCTGTACAACGTAACAATATATTTATTGTAATATCACGAACAATTTATCTGAAGCTAAATAATTTTTTTTTTTAATTACAGAATTTGTTTTTCTGTGTACACAAATTCTTTTGAATTCCTTGTTACTTACGTTAGACGGTGATAGACCTCAAAGTCAAAGTACAATGTACGTTCGGAAATCACCCGGTGGAGCTCTAATGGCAGCACGTGCTGTGTCATGGAATTACAGGAAGCAAGAGAGATAGAGATGAAATGACAGTACACCGACGAATTTAAGGATAATTTATTATTTATCTAGCATCTTACAACTGCACAATTAACAAAATCACAAACATTTATTATGATTGTGACTGCTAACAGTGACGCAGTCTTCAAACGCGTCTTTTTGGAAAACTTTCTCGGTACTATCTTTGAGATACGATTCCCCTGACACCCTCAAGCCCTTTGTGAGCCTTCTTTTGATTCGCGCATAGAATCATCTCTTCGGAGACTCACAGCACCAATGACGACGGGTACTGTGAGCTGCGCGTTTATAGCTACCGTCTGTCGGCGAGGGCTCTGTAGCATTATGCATATATTTGTTAATCTATGAATGCATAAAATGCGTAACAGAGTCTTGTGTTTATTCCGACTGGACGTTTGTGAGATTTGGTTTCCTTACACACTAATATAAATTTTACTTCTTGTTTGAATAGTAAAAAAAAACCTACATCAGTTCCGAAATTTAAATAATTGCCAGTTGAAATAAGCGCATAACCTTTTAGTACACTCCACTACAAACAATCAAGTTCATACACTTACTTCAGTTTAAACTGAAATGTTTTGTGGCAACATAAAAACATTTCTTAAAAGCATCGTTAAGTTCGTACGTTTATCATTCCGAAACATTTTAACATAAAAAATGACCGAAGGCCATTTATAGTACTTGCCAGCCGCACCCTACCTTTCTTTGTAACTGTTTTTAATAACGTCAAACTCTTAGATGTTTCACGAAGTATATATCGGTATTTAGTTTCGAATTATTGTAAAAGATTCAACATGTCATTTATAAAGTAAATATTTTATATGTATAATCTACGTATATTTTTATTGTTTATGCAGCTATAAAATACATGTGAAAATTATACGTGAAGTTTAATAAACTTTAAAATAAATTTTTATTTGTTAGTTTGGCAGTGCCGAAACTTAACTCACTACCCTTGCTTGGCTCTCTACATAATGATATCGAAAAAATATTTAACGAAATACACGAAATTCTTGGGATCTGCTTATCTGCTTGAAGGAATCTGGAAATAATTTTCCGTTCACCAAGCTTGGCACAGGTTTTGCCACATCATTGCATCATGCTGTTTACTTAAAGCGTAGCGCGCTTGCTTGAGGACAACCACTCCAGGCATGTGTTTAAGTGGTTTCGATGTTCAACTTTCGGTTTATTATCCAAACCCAGTCCTGCAACGATAGTGTGCAGTGTTTGAAAGCAATAAATCACAGCATCGAAAAAAATTATCATGTTTTGTTTCTTACGCAAATTTACACTTACTTTCAGAGAAAGTGATATTTAGGCTATGTTCAAACAGGTATTTATTCATGTTACCTTGCGCAAAATATGTTAGCAAAATTTGCACTCCGCAGACCCTGATTAACCGAACCTTTGAATAATGTGCAATAAAATCCAAATCACTAAATTTATAAAAGCTTTCATAAAAATTCGTGAACAAAAACTTTTGTTAAAACCCAATTTGTGAATAATACACAAACTACAAGAAAATTTCTATTTTCACTGAGGTAAGAACAAATATTTTATAAGACAGACAGTTTAGTTGATTTTCATGGATATTTATTTGTTGACCAAAAGCTTTAATTTAGAAGAAAAAAAGACTAATAAATGTTTTTATTTTGGTTTAGAAAAAAAACAGCAATTTATTGCAAAGCACTGAACCTACTCACAGTGTGTTGCTTAAGCACAGCTGGTTCTTTACATATGTGTTCAGCTGCTCTGGACTATATAACAAATGAACAAGCATACAAGACGTAGCCCAATGTATAAGACCTTTACAATGTTTTTGTTGTCCGTAATAGCACTGTGATGGAGATTTAATCCAACGATTAGTATGCGTGTGTTGTGTTTTAAAATTGACATATTGCACAATCGCTGCAGTCTATTATTTTTAATATATAATATTTTGGGTGTTTTAGGATCCCAAGTCCTAAACCTTTTTTGAGACAGGTAACGTTATTTGGAAGAAGTAAATCATAAGTTCATTTTTTTGCTGGCCAGACGCTTAATGAAAAAAAAAACAGACAGAATCTTTGTGTTTCCATTTTTTTTAAATACTTTGTTGAGTTGGCCTATTGTGACCAAAATTCGTTTGGTTCTGAGATACATAAAATAGAACAGTTGGGCATACGCAGCATGTAAATTAATGTAAAACAATTTGATATAAATTTTAACAATAAATCGTCTAACACTAATATTTACTTTTTTATTTTTATTGCATTTATACATTGAACTTTGCACACCATGCGCATTTTCAAATAAAGAAAGCTAATATACTTTAATAGCTAAAAGAATAACATAACTTTCAAAATATATTAGGTTATGTCTTTAATGCTGAATGAAAATTACTAGCTTTTAAATTTAATGGAAAATGTATCATAAAATTTTAATACCTTTTAAGCTATATAGCCCGTTTCCTCAATAAACTTTGAAGATATATTTTGCAGTCATGATTAAAACCTTTACCGTCTACATTTATTGTTATGCCAACGCAACTGTGTGGTGAAATCCGTTAAAATTTCGTAATTTTTTTACATTAATGGACTCGGAAAAACGACGTCTGCGCTTAAAACCTAAAACGGTTGGCGTTTGCATGCATATACTTGTGTTTGTGACTCTCGGACGATATCATTCAAACCGTTGAAAACGTTTTCATAATATTTGGTAGGTAGGTAGGTATGGTTGTTTGAATATTTAAGAGTTTATGTATAAGCATAAAAGCTCGAGGTTTATTGATACATTTAATCAATTTACAACATGCTTTCAGTATCAAACTCAATACTTCAATTTCTGGCTTGGAATCCAAAGAGGATATTGTCCATAGAGATCATGACACCGCATGCCTCAAAGTGAACTATATATACTTTTTTTGTAAGAATGTAATCCTTACGTTTTATTTGAAATTGTTTACATAACTACGTTTCGTATTATTTTCTCAGTAGGTTTTCGATTGCATTGTAAATATAAGTTATTAGGTTGGTATTATATTAACTAAAGCTATTTTCTTGGTTTCTTTTCTTTTCTTTTTTATCTGCATGTAGTTTTGTAATAACTGTTATCAACGTATCTACATTTATAATTTTCCTCGATATCTTTTTTTAATTTTAATATTTTAGTACTTTTTTATTGTTTTACTTCTGTTTATGCTATTTGTTCTGATAAGTAAGTAGGTACTAACTTTATAAATTACTTAAATGCACTAAAAACGGAACATCACGAGGGGTCAGTTCTGGGCAAACTACAGTATATTTATAAAAGAATTTCTCAGTTATAAAATTGAATAGTATCAACTTTAAGCGTTGCAGAGTGTTGGTTCAAGATCAAGATAAGAGCTATTGCAGCGCGAAAGAATGACACTTTTCCCAATTAGTAGAGACATGCAAAATTCGCGGATTCATTTCGAGATAGGCTAGCATCAAAACAACTATACCTTCGTACCGCTTCTGCGACTGGCCCACATTTTATCCAGGGAACTGTGAGCCAATGGGAAACACTAAACCAAGAAAGTGCCGAATTACGGACAGCCTAGTTGAGACGTCTCACGCGTCAGTAGCCAATGAACAGGTGTCATTTCCGCGAGTATATATAGGACTGTGGAGTCTATCCTAGAGGTCAATGAATCCGCGAATTTTGCAGGTCTCTACCAATTAGTAGAGGGCAGAAACTGTAAACTATATTAGGCAACAGTATGAAGCCCATTCAATTGGAATCTCTTTGTACGAAAAAGTGGTTTAACGTTGAAGTCCCTGACCGTTGAATTGGTCATAACGGTCGAGACAACAGAACTATTTTTTTTTTAAGTTATTCGCGGGACATCTACGTTTACCTGACATAACGCCATTAGATTTTTTTTACGTGACAATGTCTAATAAATTGATGAACACCTGCTGCACGCACGAAAAATTCTCCCGTAACGCACATTGTCCCACTACGGATGTCCCACTACGGATGTGTCGTGTTATGCTCATTGTACGCATGCGTGGCATCTCTCTTCCACTCGAATGGAATTTTCAATCATGTATTCGTCCTTTGAATTATTATTATTATGTAATTTAACGATCGTCCACCGATTTTCAGCACAATTGGTACGGTTATTTAAAACTTATGTTGTATTTTCAAATACGTTTTTAACGAACAATGGTGTTTTACAGTTACACATAATAATTCAAATTACACCAGGGATCTTTTGCACAATGTTTTAAAAAATATTGCAACACATTATAAATAAGTTTGATGTATTTGGGATGCGAATTTGTTATAAAATCATGTTAAAAAAAAATTATTCTCCTACCGTGCTGCCATCTACGGTGACGGACGCGAACCGAATGAATCGCGATATCTATCAGCTATCGCGGCAACCAAGCACTCCTTAATACATATTTCCCTTTGTTTATCGCGAGGGGGTTATTATTAATGAATTATAAATAAAATTTCGTGGCTGGGGCCACAATTGCCTATCATTTTGAGCACTGGAAGACAAAAACAATAATATTCTCAACGGATTTTAATCTCTGGTTTTCATTCCTTATTACAACAACAATTTCGGCAATAAAGTTTAATTATTTTTGCATTTTAAAAATCTGATTACTAGTATAATTTCAAGTATTTATTCTTTTATTATTTAAAAAAGTAGCATATGTCGGTGAGTGCAGTAAAAATAGGTTATGTTACAATTGACTAAAAAATTATGGTGATTCATATAATTGATGAAAGATATTTGATCACACGATTATTTATATGAAAACTTGTTCATAATTATATTTAAACTTTATAGTTAAATGCCAGTTTTTAAAATTAATTAAAAGTAATCTACACGTGAACTGTTTATAAAGTGAAGTGAAAAGTTAATGTGGTTTTCATTGCTTATTACAAAAACAATTGCGGCAATAAAGATTACCTAATTATTCTTGCATTTTAAAAATCTGATTACTAGTATAATTTCAAGTATATATTCTTTTATTATTAATATTATTCAATTTTATTCATAAAAGTATGCAATAATTTCATCAATGTTTGTTATGACGTTGTCACGTTAAACTATCGTCCGTAAACCGACTTTACAGACAACCGATTTTTTTTATCTTCGGGGCTTTATGAAAGATCGTATCTACGTTCCGCCGCTACCTAATGATTTGCCAGAGTTGAAACGCAGAATTGAGTTACCCCGGACGTGTCAACCTTAGTAAGAAAAACTATGTTTATCTTCATTTTTATGAATGATTTGTTTTTAGATAGTCTAAATTAAAGTAAAATAATAAAGTAATGTACCGTTGAAACTGGGATAGTATTTTATAGATGCCCTGAGTCAAATTAAAAAGTTGGTTGTCTGTAAAGTCGCTATCGGACGATAGTTTAACGTGACGTCATAAAAAAACTTTGATGAAATGATTACATACTTTTATGAATAAAATTGAATCATTTTTATTTTAATAATAAAATAATAAATACTTGAAATTATACTAGTAAACGTATTTTTAAAATGCAAGAATAATTAACCTTTATTGCCGAAATTGTTGTTGTAATAAGCATTGAAAACCACATTAACTTTTCAATTCACTTTATAAACAGTCGAAGAAACAGTTCACATAAAACCTTAGATGACTTGTAAGTAATTTTATAAACTGGCGTTTAGATATAAAGTTTAAATATAATCATGAACTAGTTTTCATATAAATAAACTGTTATCAAATATCGTTCATCAATTATATTGATCACCATAATTTTTTAGTCAATTGTAACATAACCTATTATTACTGCACTCGCCGATAGCGTAGCGGAACACATCGTAACGGAAAAATGTGCGTAACGGGAAACTTTTTCGTGCGTGCAGCCAGCGTTCATCGATTTATTAGACGTTGTCACGCCAAAAAATATGTCCTTGGTGGTCGCGACCGGGTACACATGTCGGGACGCACCTCGTGACGCCCGGACATGTTGCCAGATTCCTCGCCTCGCCGATCCGGCTCCCGATTGGCTCTCGAGCGCGACTGGAGGAAGCGACGCCTTGGAGCATATCAAGGTCACAGCCGCGAACCTGTTCCCGCGCGGACACACCATCTGCGAGGGCCGCGGCGAACAAGCTTCCCCGTTCGCGCCGAGAACACGCTATACACCAGCGCTTCGCCCGGGAAGCGAGACCTCGTGGTGTTGCGTTCAGTAGCGGATCCAGAGGGGGGGGGGGGCTAAGGGGCTCAAGCCCCTTCCAAAAGCATCTGGGTCCACTATTGTTTTAGTGTTTGCCTTGATAAAGCCTAGCCTCAGCTGGGTCAAGCCCCTCCCAAAACAATATCCTGGATTCGCCACTGGTTGCGTTGCTTACCTACTTGTAAGTGTACCTACTCGCTTACCTTAACAAACCATGGAAACACGAGTCGAACTCTACAAACCTACTAACTAATATTTCCAAATCAAATCAGAAAAGAATTCAGAGGAAAACCAACAATGTAGATACAGTGGTATCAATCCTTACAAAGTTACACATCTATAAAAAATAAAACAGTGAACGAACTAAGTAAATAGTTTTGGATAGAAAAATAATGCCAAACTAGGAAATAATTAATAATTACAACGCACTCGACAACCTACTGAAAAAATATTAAGTTACGTTGACAATTGAGCAAAAAAAAACTTTCAGCTACCAAAATGAGCACATTATTATAAAAGTAGTAGATAAAATTCAGTTACATTTAAATGCTTGCCATTTCCTTTGGTAAAGTATGAGGCACTCAGTATTATGATCTCTATGGACACTGATTCCAAGTCAAAAGTAAAAATAAATAAAAGACTTTTGAATTTGAAAGCCACGTGTGTATTTATTAAATATATCCAAAAACCCTCAACCGTTTTTGCTTTTAGACGAGCTAAAAAAATTCCAATGGCCATAGCTGCCTACCAATCCAATTTAGTAAAAAATCAAATAAATGGCTCGGAAGTTATCGAAGGACAAGGTCACAAACAGACATGTGTAAAAGTCGATCGCTTTAGTTGTCAAGGAGACCGCGCTTCGCGCCTAAAGCCCGCTCTACAATGGCACGGAAAAAAACACGGATCACGTAAACGTAGACGGATCCCCCGGAACATTTCACTATCGCATGTGAAGCTTCTGTAGTGCACGGAAACGTAAGAAATTGTACCAAATAGCTTGCATTTTAAGGTTACGAAACAATACTTTCATTTTTAAAATAAAACATAGCTATTATTCTTCGAGATTATAACAAGGTCAGAATGTACATTTACAATAAAAATAATTAAAAAAATAAAAATAATAGATCACTGTATTCTTGTACGTGAATAAGATTTTAACGTATTTAGATTATAAACAAACACGGTCACCATCGCAGCCAAATGATAGGCTTCTATTGGTAGAAACCGGAAAAATTCGCGGATTCATTGGGCAATAGGCTATAATTCAAATAAATCCTACCTCTAAGATGATTTTGCTATTGGCTTACTGTTCATCTGGACGCATCTTAACCAATTATAAACCCTCAACCAAAGAAGGATCGAATCACAGACAAACCAACTGAGACGACTTACAAGTCAGCAGCCAATGAACTTGCGTTATTTGCCCGAGTGTACAGGGGAATGTGCAGTCTATCCTGAAGGCCATCGAAACCGCGAATTTTTCCGGTCTCTATTTATTGGTCGCACGGAACGACCTAAACGCAAGACTTGATGTAAGTTTTTGGACATACGCCATTGCTAAGAACTTTTTCTGTTGAAGAAAAACTAAAAACTAAAATAAAGAAATAAATAAATAAAAATACCCAAAAAAGACAAAAACACACAAAATTAAGCAAACAATTGCTGTTGTCAACAAGGATATGAACACCACAAAATATTCCGTAACAGGAATATGGTCGTTCTCTAAGTACATTTTCCTTTGTTTTTCTTTGTTTGTTGACCATATTCCTGTTACGGAATATTTTGTGGTGTTCATATCCTTGTTGACAACAGCAATTGTTTGCTTAATTTTGTGTGTTTTGATCTTTTTTGGGTATTTTTAATTATTTATTTATTTTAGTTTTTAGTTTTTCTTCAACAGGAAACGTTCTTAGCAATGGCGTATGTCCAAAAACTTACATCAAGTCATGCACTCCCATTGCACAAATCTTTTAAAGATAACCTAAACGCAAGAGCTCAGCAGGGCTGATCCGTGCGGGTCCGTCCGCCGTCTGCGTGCCGTTGTGGAAACTCTGTTCTCCGTGAGAACCGGCTCCGTGTCCGAGCCAATTGCAGAACGGACCTGAGTCGCCGCCGGGAACCTGTTCCCGCACTCGCGCAGCAGAGCTGCTTTCCCAGGCCCGTGGAGGCGAAGCGCGGAGCCTCGTCACTTAACGCAACGCACAATCGTTCCGTCCGTCTGATGACCAGTTGTGCTCCTGTGCGGCGTTTCCCCCTGAGAAGCACGGGTCACGCTGAGCGCACCTGTAAGATTCGTAAGAAACGCAACTAACGCAAGAACGCAAGGAAAACGACGATGGCTCATCGAACTCGCTAGTCGCAAAGACATCGCCGACCCCACAACTCAAAACTGTAAAACTGTAGAAAACATTTCATTCGTGGAGCTACTTTTAAATAAATTATAAATTTCTTGAAATATTAAATTCTTATTCATTTTGGATTTTAATGTCTCATTAACTTTTACTTTGCGAAGTTTTGATAAGCGAAGTTGTTATTCGCGTGATAAAGAAAAAAATCGTAACCTTCTGCACACATTGCGTCCGCATCTTTTAAAGTTTTCGACAAACTTCGCGACAATATATCACCTTGTGTTCGGCCCGGGAAAAATTGGGTTCTGCAACTAGTTTACACGTATATATATATGTATGTAATTATAAAGTCCGTGAAACATTTCAAAAAATCGGTACAGTGAAATGGCTAAGAATTATGCAACAAATTATATACCACGTGAAAGAAAAGCTCTCAAAGTGTTTTTCACTATTTATAAATGTTCCATGTGTCCACCTTGAGTCACACGACACACATCTAATCGATAGTCCAATTCTGCCCATACCCGACCCAGAATATCAGGATTGATGGTAAGAGCAGCTGCTACAATGAGGTGTCTCAATTCGTCAAGGTCATGTGGTAGAGGTGGAACATAAACACTATCCTTAATGTATCCCCACAAGAAAAAATCGTAAGGTGTCAAGTCCGGTGATCGTGGTGGCCACGGGAGTAGCACTTGGTCAGCGGCCGCCCCACGGCCCATCCAGCGATGTGGCAACGTCTCATTCAGATAATCTCGTACCACATTGTGGTAATGAGGTGGAGCACCATCTTGTTGGGAGATGAAGTCCCTGCTATCAGCTTCAAGTTGTGGCATAAGCCACAATTGCAGCATGTCGAGGTAAGTAATACCAGTGACAGTTCTCTCAGCGAAGAAGAAGGGGCCATAATCTGTCTTGTTTGACATAGCACAGAACATGTTAACTTCTGGCGAATCTCGGACGTGTTCGAGGGTTTCATGTGGATTCTCTGTCCCCCATATGCGTGTGTTGTGTCGGTTGACTCTTCCTGAGAGATGAAAAGTGGCTTCGTCACTGAAGATTAATTTGCTTGCAAAGTCATCGTCTTCAAGACGGTTCTGCATGGCATTGCAGAACTGCAATCGGAGCAATTTGTCATCGTGGCTGATGGCTTGCAGAAGTTGCCATTTGTACGGCTTCACTCTTAATCAATTACGAAGAATTTTCCACACTGTTGGCTGAGGGATGTTCAATTCTGCACTAGCCCGATAAGTTGACTTCTTGGGACTCCGCACCATCACGTCCCGTACACAATCCACTGTCTGTTGTGATACGCCTGGCCGACCCGACCGTTTTGCGTCGTACAAACAGCCGTCTTCCTCGAATTTATTGTACCACTTACTTCATTATGCTATTGTAAACTGGTTGGGTTTTGTTAAACTTGCCACGGAAAGCTCTTTGGTCACTCACTACCGATTCGCTACGGGCGTATTCAAGCACACAAAAGGCTTTCTCTGCCTGGTTCGCAGCCATTTTCAGCAACTACATGCACTCGCACCCCTTTCGGTTGTTTTTTAAAATAGCTTTTTGGCGCTACATTCAAAATAACCTTGAGAGTTGTTCTTTCACGCGGTATATAGTTTGTTACGTTATTATTTTCCATTTCGCTGTACCGATTTTATGAAATGTTTCACGGTCTTTATAATTATCCTGTATACACATACATAAAACTTTCGAGGTTGAGGCACACCGTAGTGGCAGTGTGTACCGACGTTTCGACCTGCATTGCAGCAGGCATCTTTAGGGTTGACAATGATCTAAGCTCTGTGAATGAAATACATTAAGAGCTCTTAATTTTTTATTAACTTAAGCAACTATTTCATATAAATATTTTTTTATTGTTGATTTATAACTTACAATTAATTCTTAATTGATAATTTTAAGTGTCACGTTTTACATATAAATAACATAAATGTTATTAAAAGTTGAATCCATTTTTAAAAAACAGTAATCTCAATTTAAGACATTTGAAGTTCTAAATTTTATGCAGTTCAAATAACTATTTTTGTTAAAGTTTTATTATTGTTATTTAATACTTTAAAATTTATAGTGTTAATCTTTCTGTTTTTTAAGGACCAATAATTTTTTTGTCTTAGTCATTTGTTTGTTTTATCATATTTAATATTTGTGTTGTCTTTTTTTTGTGAATGTCTCTGTGTACTTTTATGAGTGTATCATGTATTATTTTATGTAATATTTGATAGATGCTGCCTATTAAAAGTAATTTCTGTTGGCATGCACTAATATAATAAATAAATTAATAATACTTACTGGGAATCATTCAGTTTGGCAATTTCAAGAGGCATTCTCCTCCTTCTTCTGAAGATGCCATATGCGATGCAATGTGAGACGTTAGTACACGTACTGGTACACACCATCACTGAGATGGAGTTCCACCCACGGAAGTCAAACTAGTTTATCAGCAGGGGAATGTACTTTCTGCCCATTAATCTGATGGATCGTTAGACGGAAATCAGGTGTGCCTGCGATTGTGATGATTGTTCCTCGTGTTGTTGCTGGCCCTCTGCAAGAGCAGCCGTTGCCTCATCTTGTCAGATCACTCGCAACGCATTTACGTCCGCCCTGGATGGCCGTGATCGGTTTTATGACCGTAAAAATATAAACTTAAATAAACCCAGCCAACCACAAAACACAAACAATTGTTAAATACATAATTGGACTGGAATATTTTTTCACAAAAAGTACATGGCATTAATTATCAGACAATTGCCACGCAAGCATGCAATCAACTTTTATTTTGTAGAGCAAAAATATTACTCATTTTATGAAATTTTCTGGTTATTGATAAAAATTAGAATTTGAAGTTGTTAATTTAATATTATTTTTGCTTAGCAGGTAAAACCAATAAACTTTAAAGTTGGAATGTAAGTTTGCAAATATTACTGCATCTGCCGTATCGCAAGTCAGGCATAAAAAAAGATCAATTTTTTCGCTTGCTCCTTCCCTTTCCTACTCGGTGACAACGTCTAATTCATCGATGAACGCCAGCTGCACGCACGAAAAAGTGTCCCGTAACGCACATTTTCCCACTACGATGTGTCCCGTTATGCTCATTGTACGCTTGAGCCGCATCTATCTCTCTTCCACTCGATTGGAACAACTATCGATTTGACTTTTCAATCATGTTTTCGTAGTTTTAATTATTATTATGTAATTTAACGATCGTCCACCGATTTTCAGCACAGTCGGTACGGTTATTTAAAAGTAATGTTGAATTTTCAAATTCGTTTTTGTACGAAAAATGGCGTTTTACAGTTACACATACTAATTCAAATTACACCCGGGATATTTTGCACAATGTTTTAAAAAATATTGTCACACATTATATATAAGTTTGGTGTATTTGGGATGCGTATTTGTTATAAAATCGTATTATAAAAACGAAATAATATAATTCCCCTACGGTGCTATTATCTACAGTGACGGACGCGAACCGAACGAATCGCGCGGCAACCAGGCACTCGTTAATACATATTTTCCTTTGTTTATCGAGGGGCGTTATTATTAATGAATTATAAATAAAATTTCGTGCCCGGGGCCACAATTGCATATCATTTTGAGCACTGGAAGACATAAAAACGTAAAATATTCTCGACGAATTTTAATCTCGGCCCCAGCGCACCACGAGCGTCTGGGTTGGAGATTAAAGCCAAAACTTTTTCTTAAACGTACTAATACTTATTTTACTAACTGCAAGGGTATTTTTATTAAATTCTACGTTTAATTTCACGACGATCAAACTTCGTCGTTAAATGTGTAATTGCGAAAAAGCGTAAAACATTCTCGACGATCTTGAAGTTGCATAGCAAACATGTACAAAAGTTATAGTTAAAATAATCTCTTCTTTAATGTAATAAGCATATTACAATTAATGAGTGCAAATAAAAGTAAATTTATCAATGTAATTGTACATTTCATTTCACTCCTTCTTTGTATCCGTACAAAACAGTGATAATTTAATAAAAATTATTCAATTTTATTCATAAAAGTATGCAATAATTTCATCAATGTTTTGTTATGACGTTGTCACGTTAAACTATCGTACGTAAACCGACTTTACAGACAACCATTTTTTTTTTTAAATAGTTTAAAATGTGTGCCAGAAGATGAAACAAGTATCTATTCGCTGCGTGTGCACTGAGCGTGAATAAAATATTACGTTTTTGTCTTTCGAAACAGGCAGCAGAAAAATTTAAAATCATAGAAGTTAATAAATTTAGTATCTATAATACTAAATTGTTTAGTGTTAAAAAATAATATTATGTTCACATTGCTGGCTCATGTATTACTGCCACTATACTTAGAAATTAATCCGACAACACATTCAACTATTTTATGGTATATTGTTGCTATGTTAATATAATAAGAATCGTTTGAAACTTACTCGAGAATTTTCCGTTATCACTACAATATTTTAATTGTTTTTTTAATGTAACTTTGTGCCTAATTTCTTCTTGGGTTACTAAAATGTAAGATTCTTGCGTAAAAATAGCGAGGAGATTTCGTGAAAAGCAATAAAAAAATTTCATCTTACGATCACAAAATTTCAAATTTTCAAAGGCATATATGTTCGAGATTTTCTAATTTTTTTTTCAGAACTTACGTTTAGTTATAACTATGAATATTTTTGATAACCGTTTAAATTAAGGTTAACTATGCGATTGCCAAAATATTTCTCTAGCCAATGAATTACTTATTTGAAAGACCCTACCTAAATAATTTGACACCAAAGTTACAGTACCTAACATATAATAAATAATTACGTTCATATGGATAGTCTTTAAAAGCTCAGAGGTTACCAAGTGAAGCATTCTTGTTAGTTACGAATAAATATTTTTCAGAAAAAAAAGCATTTTCTTAATGATGTTATACATTGTGCTTTCCACAAGACAGGCTACTTTTTAAAATGGTTTTTACGTCTTTGTAACTGATGGAAAACAAATAAATAAGTGTTATGGTTTGCTCGACCACAGAAAGGAAAGGTTGAATAAATGAAGGCCAAAGAAACAAACACACGACAGGAAATATTTTTCTTTTTGCGTTGATACATTCTTCTTTTCAAGGTGAACAGCGTATAAAGCCACCTTTTCTACCGAGTGAAAAAAAAAGAACACGTTTCTCCCTGTTATTTACCGAGCACCTCATGAATATTATGAACATGTTTCTTTTTGCACTGAACGCAGAAGTTGTTTGTTTAACACGCTGAGTTGAACGTAGCAATAAAATAATTGCCTCACATGAACGACTCGGCATTATTAATTGATGCTCTTTTCAAAGCAGGAAATTGCCCTGAAAGTAAGTTTCTCTCTATGTGACTTCATACCTTTAAATTATTTATTTCTATTGCAAAACCATTCACAGTTTTCTTGTATTTTGTTGAGTAATCTGTGCCGTATTTTCCCCAGAACAATAAGCATAAGTACAGATGTACACTAAACAAAAAAACTCAAATACTTTACTTCCTCACGCCCACTTTGAGATCTAGAAGTTTTTGACGTCATTAGTTCACAAACGTATAACACCACATAATTGTGCTAATTAATGCGCTCTGGCATCCTTTCCACTGAACTCTTCGATATTCACTTATCAACCAACGAACTGTTGCCTTTGAAGTAATATCCTGCATTTATACTTGTCCAGTTGAATTCGAGAACTTACTCAGCCAAGACAACAGCTTATCTCTGAGGAAAAATAATGGTCAAAATGTGTCCAGCTGTAACCCTTATATCTAGACTGAAACATTATCCGGAACTGAGGAGAAGACAAATCAATTGACCACTTCAATTCTCCCCATTCAAATTTAGCAATGCATTTTTACTAAGAGGACTGACTTCATTTTTTAACAATTTGGTTATTACTTCTGACAGTCATTTATGTCAACAACTGCCCCAAATTTAACTTGGAAATGGCCTGTTTTCCACATTTTCCACATAATATGTCAAGTAGTTTCATATTGTAAGTCCTACATGACTAACACAAATCCCTTAGCAAGAAGTCAAAATTTTTCAGATTACCTGGAATACACTACACCATATTCTATTAACATTAGTCCTTAGTCCAGCTGAGACAAAAATCTTTGGTCCTCAAACGTCGAACCATCGTGAATTATTAGTTTCGGATCCACTCATAGTCTTTATTTGTAATGAAAATCCGTGTTTTGAAGTTGATACATATCTGCATATTTAATTTTAAGGTGTATTATCAAAGTAAACAAAAGGGTATTTTCAAAATTTAATCAAGGTATAATGGATCTCAAAATAGGCAAAATTAAATAGAATAAGATTATTGATTATTGGCTTCATTGAGCCAAACTTCTGCTTCACTGCTTGGCTTTTGGTTAAGGCAAAGTTCGTAAACATGATGGAATACCCGACGTTTCATCATGCCGTGTTGTAGCTATCTGCTGGAGAAACGTCTCGCCAATGAGGATGAGTTTCTCAGTCTGTCCAGTTGTCCGGTATCAGAAATTAAATTATGTTCATACAGGGTGCCATAGCACGAGACTTTCAGTTCCACTCGCACTTGAAGATGGCTGCACCAACGCATGCCAAAACACCAGAAACATTATCATTTACATGGACATTGCCTTAACCTGAAAGTCTTAATTTTGTCTCCAAATTACAATATGTCCTTAAATAAATGTCCAAGTTCCAGTGGCACATTATAACAGTTTAATTTAGACTATTTACATACAGTAAATCATACCTACATAAAATTGAAGTTAAAGTAACATATTTTTTAAAATAATGTTCAATGTATGCAATTTTAGTTATACGGCTCACATCTAAACTAAAGTCATATTATTACCACACTTTGGTTAACACGTCCGGAGTAATGGAAGCAATAGCCTCTTCAAATCTGTGTCCAAACTCTGGCAGATCATTAGGTAGCGGCGGAACATAGACATGATCTTTTATAAAGACCCAAAGGAAAAAAAATCTCATCGCGTTATTTCAGGTGAACGTGGAGGCCGCGAAAAACGTCTGTCGTCTCGACCATTACGACCAATCCAACGGTCAGGGACTTCGACGTTCAGCCACTCTCGTACAAAGGGGGAGTGGCTCCATCCTGTTGCCAAATAAAGATTACAGGTTCACCCTCTGCTAACTGCGGGGGAAGAGCCATTTTTTCGCTCTGCAAAAGAGAAAAACGACAAAGCAGTATCCGCGCATGCGCTTATCCAAAAATTGCTTGAGTTTCCTTTTTATTGTGACCTTCAACCAATACTATAAAACGCATACAGTTGTTACCATAACATCTTGTAACTGATTCTTTTATGGACAAAATGTCTATTTAAACGTTCCATGTTCCCTAGCAAAGTCAACGATAGCGAAGGAAAACGTTACTGTCACTAATTTAAAAACCAAAAAAAAAGGGGGATTTTGTCTGTAAAGTCGGTTTACGGACGATAATTTTACGTGATAACGTCCTTTATAAACAGTTGAAAAAACAGTTCACGTGTAGGTTGTGTGCTGCCGCTGTCTCTCTTCTACTCGGACGCATCGGCCGATCGTGCCTCTCTATCGCTTGTTCCGCGCTCTCGCTTGCACGCTCGGCTCAGGCGGAACGTAACAATGAGCCATGCTTTTTAGTGCGTGCAGCCGGAGTTCATCGATTTATAAGACGTAATCACGTCAAAAAAAAAAAAGTAATTTTGTGGTGATATAACGAGACGAACGGTCTGTGGACGACCACGGCTCGCGTCTGAAACGGACCGTGGTATCGGTGTTCACGGCAGTGCCTTGTTGGGCTCGGGAAGTACAGCAGGAGCGCAGCCGGGGGGGGGGGGGGGGATGAGTAACGCCTTGTTGTGTTCCAAGTGACGTCATGAGCCGACCGCTTGGCTGGCCGCGCGTGACCGCGAACAATCGCCACTACAGCCGCTGCGACCGCAGAAAACGCTTTTCCCCCGAGAGCCGTCGGACTGGCGGATGCGATAAGAAAACGGCAGGGCCATGCACGTTTCGCGGAAAAGATTCCGAGACTTGTTATAACTACAGACCGGAAAAATTCGCGAATTCATTCCGCGATAGGCTAAAATACAAATAGTTATGCCTCAGTGCTGCCTCTGCTATTGGCTTACAATTCACCTGAATGACTCTGGGCCAATGAGAAACACCCGACCAAAGCTTTATCAAATCACAGGCTGCTACGTTGGGATGTCTCACAAGACAGAGCCAATGAGTGGGTGGCATTTGACCGAGTGAATGTAGAACTATGGAGTTCATCCTGCAGTTCACTGAACCCGCGAATTTTTCCGGTCCCTATTTATAAGTTAAAAACACTGTAGCATCGTCTGTGTTTCGTGATTGGGTGAGTTTCTTTCAGGAGCATGTTGATTGATACAACACCAATCACAGTAATTCAGTGGGGAAGCAAACGCGCCCAGAGTGGCTCGGTCAAATAAGGCAACGACTTCTCTTGCAGACGGCAGCCAATCACAAGGAAGAAATCTGTGGGGCGGGTGTACCTCGTTGCAGTCTAATAGGAGTTTAGATTTATTTGCGCAAAATGCCTGCCCCTAGAAAACGGCAAACTACCTTTCCAACGGTGCGTTTGGTGGTTGGCGCGACTCTTGAGTGTCATGAAAATGAAAAAAAATATCTGACCGACCGTTAGACTGCAACATGGTATATCAACACCAACGGGATTGGCGGCCGTCCGCGAGAGAAGTCGTCGCCTTGTTTTGGCCGAGCCACTCAGGACGCGTTTGCATCAGCGCTTAATTACTGTCACTGGTGTTTTGACAAACGTCGTGTACCTGAAGGGAACTCACCTAATCACGAAACACAGACCATAATAAATTGTTTTGACTTTCAGCTAGTTTTGGGAAAATCTTCGATAAATATGCATGCCCCTAGTGATATGTTATGGGAAACCTATTATGTTCGTCGGTGTTTTCGCCATTGTGATGTAAATAATACCTGTTTAGGTATATAGTTGGGTTTATCTGTTTGACATTGGGGTATTGGCTGGTTAATGTAGGTTTATATTTTCATTTTGATTTCATAATTTGCGTTATTGAATTTTTCTGTGGCAACTAGTTCATAACTACAATGGTGTAATGACCAAACAATTGTATTAAATCTAAATAATTCCTCACTGCAGGAACTATTTGAAGAAAAGAAGCTTATATATATATACACACCAAGAAATATGCTTTATCAGGAAGGTAAAACATGATGAGTTGCCGCACATTTCGTTTTGATTGAAAATGCAAATTTTATGATCATAAAAGTTGCAATATTAAACGTGACTTGTTACTGTCCCACTTTTTCTGTATAAGAAATATTCAAAGCTAAAATATATCGTGTCAAATAAAATATTAATTATTTTATTTTATTTTTTCTAAATGAGTATTCTGCGTCAACTCAACTTAAAACATTTGGGTTAGATGGGGCAGGTAGTGGGATAGACGACGCAGGATGTGAGAAAGATAGCGCAGATATTATTTTTTTTAACAAAACATAGGTAAATATTTAAATCTAAACGCACTTCATACAAAAATTGTTTTCTTTGTTAACTATGAGGGAAACCATGTGAAAAATTAATTCAACTATATTATAGGTTTTAAAAATAAATCCATACCTAAATAACTGGAAAATGAAGCACTCTAGAAAAGTAAAAATTTTCCTACTTAAATGCAAACAATATTTTGACTTGTTCTCTGCCAGTTTTCAGCGTGATGTATAACACAGAGTCACATATAATTAAACACGGCCAAAAAGTTTCAGGTTTCAGATATTTTAACCCTCGTATAACACAAATGTATTATTGGATCCTTTAAACTTTTCCGAACTTCAACCCTGACATTACTATTCAGAGATAGTATATATCTCGTGTGACCACTTTCCGCTCTTACAACACATAGTCCAGTGTGCATTCTTATAAGTTGCAAAATCGTTCTCCCAGCATTTTGCACAAACATTTTTGTCATCCAGAAGTGGGTCACCATCTCTGGTTGGTTCGTCACGCAATGATATTTGAAGCACTTAACTTACTTAAAACTTTTGGCTTCATCACGTGTTCAGTCCCTTACATTTGGTGATAAACTACTATGGAGTACAAGGCGAAGTGAATATACATCCAAAGTCATGGCCCAACGTATAAAAGCTTTACTATTTCTTTTTTTTTGTTGGTGATCGCTAAAGCATGACCGTTCAATCCCATAATAACTGGGAGGTGAAAATTTATGAGCACCTTTTTAGACATCCCAAATTGGTGCCCACTTTAGACTTGGAGGTTCCTACTATTAGCATACGCAATTGCGTGACGTCAAACATCATCATTATGTTTTTCTGCGGCCCAGCACAAGAGATCAAGACCGTAAGCAACCTTTATTTTTTCTGCACTGGGGTTGGCCTCATATGAAGAAATTTGAGAAGCATAATTTTGCAGTGCAAAAAAGGGGATTTGCGTCATCAGTTGTCCGAAGCTACTTACGACAGTTGAGCAATGCAATAATAGAGATCGCTGACTTTCGCAGTCATTGCCAGAGAGGTTGCTTGGCATGTGGGCTTTGGACCGTCAGCGTGAAGAGTTCATTGCATTCGCCATCACAAGACAAACCTTCAATTTCGATGCGTCTGATACGCACAAAGTCAAGCGACCTGAGAAACGAAATTTTGGTATTTGCTATCTTGAACTGTATCTGATTTAATACTATTTCTTGGACGTACGCCATTATACCATTTATCATGGGGAAAAAAATCCAAGAACGCAAATTAAGAAACAAAAATGAAAACATAAACCCACAGAGAAGAAGCCTAAATCAGCTGATGTCAAACAGATAAACCCAAAGATGTTCCTAAACAGGTATTATATATTACACAACGCCGACAGCACAGACGAACACATTCGAACTTAAATTTTAAGTCCTTAATACCTGTTTAGGTACATCTTTGGGTCAATTTGTTTGACACAGATTATTAAGGCTTGTTTTCTGTGTGTTTATGTTTGCATTTTTGTGTCTTAATTTGCGTACTTGAAATATTTCCATGACAAACAGTGCAACACTGCAATAGCGCCATGTCCAAGAAATTGTTTTAAATCAGAATTCCTTAATGCAGGAATTCTACCGCTTACTCTTACTGATAAGGAATTCACCAGGAGTGAAGCTAGCAGGGAATGCCACCAAGAACCGAAGCTCAATAAAATCTAAGTTTTGGTGAAAGGGTTATTTTTAGACACAAAAAGCTGATTAGTCTACACATTTAAAAACAAATACAACAGTAAATACTTTAAACCCATGATAGCTTTATTAATTAGATTTTATAAATTTTTTCATTTTCATATATATATATATATATATATTATTCCTTAACCATGATAGCATTAAAAAATATTTCAACAGGTGTTTTTTTTTGTTACAGAATATTAGATATTCATTTTTGTAAGTTAGTTAACATTTTAAAGAAAACAGTTAAAACTTATCCTACACTTGTTTATGATCACTGGGGCCATATGAAGTTTACCTTTAAATTTGATTGAAACTTAATAAATACATTACTTATCTGTGAATATAAAACTTTTGTATTATTAATAATTTAGTTTAATTTAATTAAGTTATTTCGAGGTTGCAGTCCGACGGCAAACAAAATAAACTTTAGGTCACATAACGAAAGTTTATTTTGCTGTTTATTGCCGAAGTGAATTTCCGATGCCAAAAATAATTTGCGAAGAACGTTTTCCTGTAACGCTGCGATCACTCCACGGCTGCTCGCAAGGTGAGGACACTCCTCATGCTCCAGGCAGCCAATCGCGTGGCTGGTAACACCGCACTTGCGGCGGCGAACGATGTTTTACAGCATAATAATGCTGAAATTAAAGCCGGCGAACCGAATTGAGAAGCTACATCACGGCGAGGTTACAAGGAGAAGGTCGTTCTGACCTTGGCATTAAACCAAGAAGGAAATAGCAAGGCGCGTCTGCAGTTGGAGTAAAAAAAAAACTCTTCAACGAACGGAACAAAAAATTAATCAACTAGATGTTTTCTTAACAATGGCACAGTTTGTCCATAGAATTCTTGAGATAGGATTTAAATCATTTGAAGATTTTATGTAAATAACAAAATTAGCCACACTGATGTTGCAGTGAAGTTACAATAAAAGTATAATGTCATCACAATGCTATAAAATATAAAGTTAAAACATACAAATTTAAGACATAAAAATTGCAATAAATACATAAAACCAAAATTTAAAATGTGGAGACCAGTTCGAAAAAAAAATAAATTTAAAAAATCTTTAACAAAGTCGATTATATGCCACACAACAGCTGTGAAGTGGCACAGAATAATTTAAAGAACGTTGAAATATCTATTTTCTCTTATCTTCAGGATTTACGGACTGTGAATATGTTTACGGCGGTGTTTAAGTTTTTAGGGTGCTCGTATTTTCATGAATTTCGAAAGGTTTTAATCCGGCACTCTATCGTTCGACATATTCTGCAATCAGGCACCGATCGAGCAGCACGGTATCAGATTTTTATTTTTCCGATGAATTCCTGCTGTCGGGCGCGGCCGCCAGTTCACATTACTGCGTTGCCGGAGTTTTTAGTTTGCTCTTAGTTTGTCCTTGCTGTGAGTAGTATAAAATACCCGATACGGGTCTAATGTAGTAGTTCTTATGGCACTACGGTTTGTTGACTTCATTGGTTGTTGGCTTGACGTTCTTGAAGATTAGGCTATGTTCGGGCGGGCTCGCCTCTCAATGCCTATGATCGGGACCCTGGTGGCCATATGGGATGACGTCACGTCCACCATTTTATTTTTTCCGCCATATTAAACTTCTGTATTTTTTATGCTATACAAACGGGAAAATAATTCCAAAAAACCATCAAAAATTGTTTTTGAAATTTTTTTCTTAAATTTTCTAGTTTGATAATTACAGTTTTTCAAGATAGCAGAAAAAACAAAATGGCGAACGTGACCTCGTACCAGATGGCCGACAGCGTCCCTAATATAGGCAAACGATAGGCGAGCAAGCCCGAACATAGCCGAGTCCTCACGATTGGCAAGCTAAGAAGCCAGCAAGGCATCAAGCCGTTGTCTCACAGGCCCGTATCGGCTATTATATACTGCTACTGTGAAATTAATTATCGGTTTAATGATTCATGTTTTCCAGCGGATTACATTTCACATATTCACAATTGCTGATCCCATTAAATCCTTTTTGATTTTCGATAGTCTGACATAATCACTAATTTGTCATTTGTCATGACTGTGGTCCGGAACGAGCCGAATTAAGATATTTCACTGTAATTATTTTCGTATAAGTATAATTACATGAATATCTCAATATAAAGGCATTGCATATTATAATTTTATCAGTCATTTACTGCCAGATGTGTGCTACATTCTATCTGAAATTTTTTTAATCAGATAAGTATTCGTGATTAACTATGTTAGTTTTTATTTACATTTATCACTATGCTTACCTAATATAAGTTTTTTCCCCATTTTCAAGAAAAATTAATTCAATAAATAAAACATTTATTTACAAAAAATATTAAAAAAAACTCTTGAAACTTAATGTGGAACGTGAAGACTTGCACTAAGAAAAATATCGTATTTATTTAAGTGGGCATATGTTAAGAGTTTGTAATGTATTAAAAGATCACATCGACGTAGTTGGATTTGGACCAATCCTTATCAAATATAACAAATATATTATTTTAAGTCTAAAGGTTAACTACAAATATTAAATGTGCACTTACTTCGTTTCAAAATGGACATGCTGTTATAATCAAGAATCATTGTTTGTTTGATTTCCATCATTACGAAAACATTTTAGTGATGTTTTGAACACCAGCTTTACTAAATGTGTTTTTGATATTCTGTATCTAAGTTTTGGATAATAGTTTGCTATAACGAGACGAGAGATATGGCAATGAGGATAAGGTACAGTTAATTTGTTTGCGGGTTTTCTTGCCAAGCAACGAGAGTTTTCGTTTGCGATCCGTGATCTCAGTTAGCCGCGACATGCTGCATCCCACGTGAAGAACTGGCACAGTCGACCGCTGACAAATCTGTAGAGCATCGGGTGATGAATATCATTTTACTCTGTGTCGTTCACGTTAACAATATAATAAGAACCGTAATGCCACATATTTACAATGGACTTTAACATTTTTTTTATTAATTCATTTTGAGGGAGTAGTTACCAGAGAAAAGAATAAAGATTTACTACGTTGGACAGGTGGGAGATTGATAGTATAAGTTAAATATAAATATAAAATAACTAATGTTTGGTTTCAATTAGTAATTTCAAGAGACCTGTAAAATTCGCGGATTCATTCGCGATAGGATAGAGTCCACAGTCAACAGGTGTTACGAGTCAGTAACCAATCAGCAGATGTAATTTGCACGAGTGCGTAGGGGATCATGGAGTCTATCCTTTAGGGATTTGAAATCGCGAATTTTACATGTCTCTAGTAATTTCGTGTTGATCTTATTTATTACTATAAACCTTTCTTTGCTGTATACAAATCACTTACTCCAACCTAATTCTTAGTCTTGTTTAAACTTAAACTTGCTGGCCGTCTCTTTGCCGGGTTATCATAGACTCGCTCACCTCCTACACAGACCAGCATTGTTGCGCCAGTCCAGGGGTCGGCAGACTTTCGAGTCACATGAGCCGAACGCTAAGAAAACATATTCTCTAATTTGTTCAGCGACGTGTATTATCTCTGTACCTGCATGGAATTTTAAGACGATAAAAAAACGAAATAATATATATTATTTTTTTCTCTTTAAAATAAAATCTAATTAGGAAAATAAAACGAAAATGTAAAAACAAAAATATGGTAGTCATAAGAAGAGCTCTACAGATAAAATTAAAAAAAAAACATAAATTATTTTGATTAATTAGTAAAATAAAAAGAAAACATCTGGACGATTGCGGTGGCAGGCGTGAGCGCAGGTTGAGAACATGGCGGCGATTGTGCTGTTTATTTTGTTCAGCAATTTTATTTTTTTTTGCTGTGACAGTGAGGTGAGGTGTAGAGCCTTTGAAATCCTACGAAAAGAGCCGCATGAATTGTAACGAAATAAATCAATGGAAAGGACTGAAATGTGTTTAAATCTTATTTAATATATCTGTTATATTAATGTGAAATAACCGAAATAATCTTAAACGATTCCAATGGAAACGAAATAAATCCACATTTACCGAAATGAGTCGCAAACCTAATACATCAAACAAAATCTATTGACACAATAGAAATAAAATGATTTGTACACAAAAATACTTAAATAATTAGAATAAAGTAAAATTACATGAAAAATCATGGAAGGAACCAATTTATAACGAAATAAATGTACTTTAATAAAAACTAATTTTAATTATTAAATGCAGGAATTGTAACGAAATAAATCAATGGAAAGGACTGAAATGTTTGGAAATGTTATCTACTTGAACATATTAATGTGAAACAACCAAAATAATCTTAAACGATACGAATGGAAACGAAATAAATCCACATATACAGAAATGAGTCGGAAACCTAATACATCAAACAAAATCACTCGATACAATAGAAATAAATTAATTTGTACCCAAATGTACTTAATGGCTCGCGGGCCACGGTCTTGCTCTAGCCAACTGTTTAGGTTGGACTTGGATGAACAATCAAGCTTTAGAGTCCACGCAAGCGCAGTACAAATATTCGTGCTGCCAAAACCCCACCAGTATTCGAGACGGAAGACGTCATTCGCAGTAACGTCGCGGTCATTCGGGGAAACGCGACCCGGAAGGCGGTGTCCAAACTCGCGGTTTACCCGCCAAAAAAAAACTAACGAAGATGGCCGATCCGACCCGAGTGCAACGGCCCGAAGTTGGTCGTGTCCATCGCCCGACTGGTCGCTCGACGAGCCGAGAAACCAGGTCCTCTGCCTGAAACGGACCGAAACGACGAAGGTGACTCACAACGGCCGATCTTACGTAAACACAAGAGACCAATCAAACGTAAAAAAGAAATGTTGATCATATTTGCCCAATAAACAATTTTTGTACCTACCTATTACCAGCGTTTTTGATAATTTCCTTGCGTACATAGGTTCTTTTATGAAAATATATATATATAATTCCGAAAATGGTACTTTTGAAGTGCTACTTGTTGAGAAAATATCGTAAGGTATTTTAAATGTCACTCACATACCCAACCAAATGTTTACAAAAATTTTACATTAGTTTTAATGTAGCTTACCAAACCTAACCAAATTCAAACGATTTTACAGTCTTTTTAATGAGATTATCTTTGAAAGATTTGTGCAATGGGAGTGTATGACTTGATGTACGTTTTTGGACATACGCCATTGCTTAGCAATGGCGTATGTCCGAAAACGTACATCAAGTCATTTTTAATGGGGCTAATCTTAACATAACCAATTGCTAAAAGCTATGAACTACTTAAAACGTTAAAATGCCGCCAAACGGAATTATTTGAATAGAATGAGAAGAACTAAAAAAAATTACCAGTTTCATAAGTTTTTTAATATTATTTTTCAGGATGATGATTAATCTAGAAAATTACCCAAAACTTTAAGGTATTTTGTTTTAATTTTTGTAAGTAATATGTAAATTGCACATTCTGTCAAAAATTACGTACACTTTTCCATAAAATAAAGATTCTTAAATTCTTAAATACAGAGATGTAATTAAATATTTACAATCACAAAAATGCATTTCATGTTTCTTGGCTGTTAAAATCGTAACAAATTTGAGAATTTAAAATAGCAGGTAAAATTAATTAATATTTTCTGAAAGAAATTCAAACCATTTCTTGAAGTATCCAGTGGCATTGCAGTTAAACTTAAAAAAAGTTTTAGTTCTGCAATCAATTAAATTCTCCATATTTGCACAACCCAAAAACGTTAAAAATGTAACTTTGGCAGCTAATTATGCAAAAAGTATGCGCTGTATATATTTTTCATTTCGTGAAAGTAAAACAATTGAAAAAGTTTACAAGTTTATCTGTAATTACTGTAAATATAAAATCTTGGACTGATATGGGAGGCACCCCCTTAAAGTTCATTTTTTTTAAAGAGCAGGATCTGGTGAAATATTATTAAAAATAACTCAAGAGTTTTCACTTCCATTAACGAACTTAATTATTTTTCATTATTACGGTTTGCAAGGTATTTTGAATACAAACAGAAACAATACAATTTAATTTTCAGTAGACTGTTTTGTTAAATAACATAAGATAAACAATTTTATAAAAACCATATTTAAAAAAAAATCTTTAGGTTTTTAATTGTATCCGTTACTTATATATTTGTTTATGATATAACGTATAGTTAATCAAAAATATAAATAAAAATTTAGTTATTATTAACAATGTCAGAGTATTATTAAAATAAAATCTACTCATTTAAAAATTGAACAATATTTTCTCACGAACTGGGAAAAATATTTGTAATATCCTGTCAAAAGGTTTGTTTCATTCAAGTGTTTAATTTAAGTGGAGATCTAGATTAACGTGACGTTTAATTTATATCTGAAGAGTTAATGCAGTTACTTGATTTGAAGGCAATAATCAGAGGTGCCCACCCCCCCCCCCCCAAACACTATGACTCACCCCCCCTAACCTAATGATGCTCACCCCCCCTCCCCCCCAAAATTTTTTATGCCATTTTCTCAATGATTTACTCAATTATTTTATAATATTATACTTTTTAGTATTATATTTTATCACATTTTGCATTAATTAAAACTGATTTTCTAATAATAATTTTGGTCATATCAGGTAATATTTCCATCCTGAACCGACAGATGCCAAACTGCTTTTGTTGAGGAAAGTGCGGGGTTGTCAATTTGATTTACAAGATCCCTTTCAATTATCAAAGCACCAGAAACGTATTTTCACATTAGAAGCTATAATTATGTAAATAATATATACATTTTCTCGTCTTTTAACCAACCATCCCCCCCCCTGAAATTTTAATGACGCAGTCTGCGTCGTTACCCCCCCCTTGTGGGCACCCCTGCAATAATACAATTAATTGACTTGCTGCAATAAAAACAGAAATGAAATACTTTCAAAGGAAAAATAATGAA